>NW_028145204.1:1185861-1371361 GCF_050947405.1 Trichoderma evansii
CATTCACCCCCCCCCCCGCCCCCCCCACCCCCCCCCCCCCCCCCCGCCCCCCCCCCCCCCCCCCCCCCCCCCCCCCCGGCGCGTAGGCTTCTGCATGGATTTTATTATTGATCATAGACAGGTACCTATACTAGTATAGCAGAGTTAAATTTTTAATGTAGACGTCAAGGTATATTACATTGGTGTTGGAGTAGATGCTTCGCGGTAGTCATTCCCTTGGCCCAGGAACCAGTGGCAAGCATAGCCAAAGAGGCAATTTGATATCCAATGAATTTTCATTACGACATGAAATGATATTAAAGGGGGAGCTCAAGCTTACGTTTTATGCTAGACGAGATGCAGCCAGTTCCATTCTGGTGAAATGGTTGCGTTTCCCTAATAGGGAATACGGATAACAGTAACGCCCCAACTGTGGGGTTATTTAACACTGCTTGTATAATATGGCTACGCATAGCTGAAAAAAAGGGGAGTTTCCTCTCGAGCTAATCTACGAGCACAGGTCGAGGCTAGCTTCAGAAGGAGATACTTCAATTTCCAACTTACAGCTTACAAAAAAGCGGTGTAAGTAACGTTCTCAGAGATATCATTGGAGGCGGTTTGAATACATAGGTATCCTCAGTTGGATTACGAGAAAAATTTCCGCACTGGCTTGGCGTGGGTAAGCTGGGGCAGATCTCATGCCGGCTGTTAGCTCTAAGCGCAACCTATAAACACCCCTGGTTACAAGAAAAGTAGGCCTAAGCGATTCTTTTTGTAATGGATACGAAATGATCTAGCCTAAAGCTATCTTAAACACAGAAAGCATGCTTAATACGATTGCCTAGTTTACGTGGGACACAAGAAGCTGTTAGATCTGCTAGATGGTATGAACATAGCCGTAATGCCCATTTAGGCATATATCCGCATGCGGTAACTCAGCGGAAAAGAGAAGCTGATAGTTACACATGTTAGCTCGTTGTATTGACCGCCAGTAGCCAATTGCGACTATTATATCAGCTACGAGGCCATTATGAAAAATAAGGACAACGGGAAAACTGTTAGCACATAACATTGCTGATACGCACACTGCTGTTCAAACATTTGGTGTCGAGATAGATAACCTTCAAAGGATAATAAATTCGTTCGATGAGAGTGGTCACCACTTTGTTTTCAGCTTTGTCTTTTATCTCTAAAAAAACTATACTTGTTTCGGCACTGAATGCATATTTTCATATTTGCAGTCTGGTTCTCCTTTCTATATCCACTTAGTTGGGCATCAGTAGTCGGCATTTGGCCTGTCCAAGCGAGCACTCCTTTAACGTTGACTAACCGAGTTAGAAAGGTAGTTATCATCTTCATACTCATTAGCTTGCTTATGCTTTGGAAATTTTGTCAAAATCATCTGATGGAAAGCTTAGTAACAGCTATCCTGAACACCGTGAAGAGGATACCGAGAATTATCAAAGGGAGAAAATTGTCTATAAAAGGGGAGAGATCTCGTGTGAAATGTCCCGCTCAACTCACTCAAGCATCACTTGATCAATCTCTTAAAAACATCCCTTCAAGGAGCTTTATTATAATTCCCAATAACATTTTATTTATACTAGCAACTATGAAAGCAGTTATCGCTCTTTTGTTCAGCGGCGTCGCCTATGCGGACTATGCATTTACAGCTTGGTCAAAGATTGGCTGCTATGGCAATAAGCAAGCCAGTACCTCTGGAAATACCTTTGATGGCTACTGTCATGATGTATCTGGTCAAGGCTGGTACTCAATCGGCGGAACTGCTACTTCCATCGAAGGCCAAGAACTCCAATTCTGCCAGGACTCTGCCTGTTCCGTGGGCTGCTTTTGGGTCGACGACACCACTGACTGCGGCATGTTATCCAGTCCTTATTACCAGCAGGAAATTGGATCATGGTCAGCAATTCATAGTTAAGAGTGAGTCTACAACTAACACAGTATGAGTACCCCTTCTGTGCCGCAACTTGAAATGTTACTCACAAAAGAAATAGGTCCATATTTAAGCTTATTTAGTCAGTCTAAAGCCTTAGGAGGACCAGCTACTATGCATTGCATTCATTGTATTCAATGTCATCAATATAGGGAGATCTAATTACTTTCTCTTAAACTAAGAAAGTTAGATACCAGAGATTGTATTGATTAGTTCACTATTTTATCTATGTGTATAGCATTTTGCGCCTTATCAATATTTTTTGTCACAACGTGTATAAGTTAGTGTTTTAATCAACTCTCAATGCTATTAAGAGGCTTGGAAGCTGTAAGAAGAGAAATGTGTAAATTATTGTACATACGTTTTTCAATAAATCTAAGTAATCATTTGGTCCTAATGACTTTCTATCTGTAATAGACCAAAGGATTTGCGCGTAGGTGGAGTGGTTAAATTATCAACATATATGTTCTAGGATAAGCCTAAAATGGCCGACGTATGTATGAGGTTCTCATAACCACTACTAACTACATGTACGAGGGCTCTTACCACTAATTAGGCTAGCTAGGCTGCTTCTAGGTGGTCATACATGTAGACTGCCTGGCACCAATGCAAAGATGAAACCAACTTGCAAAGCTAACTGCTGCAGATACTAGGATCTAGGCCTACTGTATTCAGCAACAGCGGTTATGCGCCACAAATCTAGCATCTATCTATAGGGAAAAGAGTTTTCTTTTCTTTTTCACTCTTTCACACTCGAAATCACTTAGCCATGAATCGTTCATATTTGCAATACGGAATGTGAGGATTATTCTGAAGCGCAAGGGCTTTGCGTATCGTATAGTGAACATATTAGTTACGTATAGCCAATGGAAGGGTGAGACTGCTCTCACAGGGGAGCACAGACTGCGGATATGTGTGCTTCGCCCATTTACAGAATGTTAATCGCCAGTGATTGCTTAATTTAACAGATTTTACCGCAAGTGTTCTTATGGCCAGGAATCCTGAACATTTCATTATTGACGTTTAGTTCAGAGCAGTTATCACGCGACCACCAATGTTGCTGCCGATGTGCAATATAGCAACCCTGTTGCACCATTAAGTTTCAACTCTGAATATCACCTAAGATTACTGAACTCAATAATGTACTCTGAAGATGTTGCTGTGAACTAGGTATGCGCAGGCACGGATTAGTTGGCATAGCGGCTAGTGGCAGCTAACTTAGGGTACATGTGCGCTGAATCTAAACGTCAGCACCAACACTATACGCCATATTCACAATTTAAGAACAGAATCGGGACCATAAAACCGTCTAAATAGCCATATATACTGTATCTTTAGGATTGTAAATGTCACTGATGGCGCCCCATTATTAGGGCTGTCTGAGGAATATACCTGAAGCACTCCTTTCAACTGGCCAATGCGAACCTGGCTGATGCTTAAATCTCCCCTGAGAGTCATAATTGGTGGCATACTGGCCTCCAACATTGGATTTAATCTTTCTCGTCTTATATAGAAAGATATCGAGTTTATTAGATGCAAAATCGAAGGAAAGCTACAAGGGAGCAGCTTTAAGTGCTGCCTTAGTAAATGTGTCTACATCTGTAGCATGTTAGTGCTTGCAGATTCTAGTTTTGGACTGGGCTCGGATAAAATGCTTTATTTTCCCTTATTGTTTAATTGCCCTGATGGAATCACGGGTTTGAGAAATACCTGAAAAAAGAGATTATTTTTAAATTGAATGCCATAAGAATAAACAAATTTTGCAGCTTTAAGAGCCCCTTCGTTTCGTATACCTCAGGCATTAAATCGTTCACAACGGCGTCGAATCAGATTAGAGCATCGCCTTTTGGCGGTGACGTAACGCTGTAGGAGGCCGCGCCACCTCACCGTTGAAGCCCAAACATGGAGCTTTTGATCCAGCTTTTTTGAGGGAACCGCGTCACACTTTTTCACTCTTCAAAAACAATCGATTTTTACAAAATGGCCAGAGTTGATACGCCCGACGTCTCTGACGACGATTTTGCCATGATTAATTCGGCTACCTCTGATGCTCCTGCAGCCTCTTACCAGACTCCCGAACTCATAAGCCGCCTCCCGCGAAGTCCAAAGCCAGCACCGTCAAGATTAAATTCGGATGATGATGCCGCTGCCGAGCAATCTCAAAGCTATTTTCTTGACGGATCTATCCCCTCAATATTTAATACACAGGGAAGAGATGGCAATCTCTCGAGTTATTTCGGAGATGTCCCGGGCCTGAAATATGGAAAATCGCTATACAAGAAGCTGAGTAACAAAGACGATGTCTTGATTGCCGTAATGGGGTAAAGATATATCCTACACGCTGGCCGAATCTTATTCAGAGCGCATTCTCACTATTTTATACAGCATGACCGGTTCAGGAAAGACAACGTTCATTGCAAATGCGACGGGGCGAAAAGATTTAAAGATCGGCCATGATCTTACTTCATGTACGGCTCCTTTTAGTACTCCAGGCATCAGCCTTACTTTCTTACTAACAAAACATTTCACAAGGCACCCAAGAGATACAAATTGTCGAGACCGTCATCGACGGCCATACAGTCCGTTTCGTTGATACCCCGGGTTTCTCAGATACATATCTCTCAGATACTGAGGTTCTTGAAATGATCGCAGATTATCTAGCTGCTGGATACTCCAAAGAGTTGCGTCTGTCGGGAATCATATACCTCCACCCCATCTCGGATAACCGTGTCACCCATCATGCCACAAAAAATCTCGACATGTTCCGCAAACTAACTGGTGAGAAAAATCTCAAGAATGTGGTCCTGACAACCAGCATGTGGGATAAGGTCGTACCGGAAGAGGGCCAGAAGCGCGAACAGGAACTCAAAGGTAAATTTTGGAATGTGTTGATGGCGTTTGGCGCAATATATTCTCGGCATAATGGATCCGCCGAGTCTGCCAAAGAAATCGCGTCCATGTTTATAGACAACAAACCGTTCTATTTACAGCTGCAAGAAGAGATGGGAAAAGACAACAAAGCACTTAAAGATACCGCTGCAGGAAAGGAGATCATGGCTGAGCTCACTAGAATGAAAGAACAGCACCATAAAGAACTCACTGAGATGAAAGAAATGCTTTTGCGGACGTCAGCCGAAGAGAATAAGGCTGCTGTAGCGGCTCTTGAGCAGCATTATAAGAAAATGCTGAGGGACATGGAGAAGACACTTTCGGATGAGAGACGGATGAATGAAGAGGCTGTTAAGTCACTGACGGAGAGGATTAGTGCTCTCGAAAATAAGGGTTTCTGTTCTGTCATGTAAATAGAGATACCGTATTTTTGTCTGCTCATCCTAAGATGCAATTACCATATCATCCGCCGCGGTCACTATTTCGGCATGATAGCTAGTATAAAAGCTGTCACAGTGAATTTTCAACATTCGGGCAGTTGGTTCATGATAACCCAACAGTTAACCAGCCTCTTTCTGTTGCCAGTTCCTTTTATCCTATGTCTCATAGTCCTATTATTATCAGTAATGCTCCTTGCATCGCGCTCGGCACTAGTCTTTATTACTACAAGGCCCCTATTATCCAATTATGTCTCACTATCGTGGGCTACGCTTTTGTAGCTACCAATGAACTCGCATTCTGTTTATCGCCGCACTTGCTGAGCGAATAGGCTGGAGGTACATGTACATGGTATCCCCGCCCACCAGCCTCCAAGTAAATTCCAGAGCTCAATTCAACTTGGTTCGCCTTTTATATTCTCGCATCATAGCCATCGCTAAAATTCGGAAAGCTATATGATATAATCACATGGAGGTCGACGGCTTCATCAAGTATCTCGCCGATACTGGCCTTTCAGCGTGTGAGAGTGAGATTCGAACATATGTAGCACAAGGTGCCCAAGATATACGCGCCATCATGAATTCTTCGCTCTCATCCGCCGAGTTACGACAGATTGCAGCCCGCGAAGTTCACCCTGCCATTCGTGGACGCCAAGTCACTGGCATCATCTGGTATCTCACTTCACTTGCAGTTGAACGAAACCAGGCTTTTCTATCTGGAGCTTTCCTCTGCCTTGATCCTGATGGTCGACTTTCTGCTTTCTTTTTGGCTATTGGCAGTCCGCGAACCAGCAGTCATCTCAGGCGCCACAGCGCGCCAGGCTGTACCGGAGGAGTTGACCTCGTCGTAGATGGTGCTTTGCCGCCGCTCGCTAACAATCACCGGCATGTGCTTTTTATTACTATTACAAACGACAAATATCGCGGAAATTGTTTGTTTCTCAAGCCTGAGCCTTACGGCATATCAGGAATCCGAGACTTTGGTCACCACACTGATCGCTACGTCCGCTCGCTCGCGCGTCACTTCCGATTTGGCGGCAACGATCGTGACGGGATGCGAAAGGAACGTATTCCAGATCGTTATGTCAAAGCTTTTTCAGAAGCAGTGGCTCATCTTCCGGATGGCGAGAGCGCCGTTGCAGAGGTTGGCAAAAAAGGAGCAGGCGAAGGTATTGCTGGAATGCATGCCTATCTTACCACAAAGGCCAGTGACTCAAGTCTCTCCAAGCCTGCTATGGTGGCATTGCTACATCAACTTGAAGCAGAGTACGATTTTGTTAGCTTGCGGTTTGGCAATGAGGTATGCCTCGATCTCGGGGCCGAGATCTGTAGGACATTGCCTGGGGCGCCAGGAATTGTCGGCCCATCACCTGCCATTTCTTGGCTGAAAGCTAAGAAACAAGAGGCTGTGATTTCTGTAGTAACTACAGAGATGGAGGAATCTGCGATAGGCTTTTGAATGTGAATGAGATGCCAGCGACTTGTAGCTCATGTTACCGTAAACTGCAAAAGCTTAATATTCACGCGACATTGTGGAGTACCAACATGTCATATGCCTAGGTGATCAGTGTAGCCACACATATACTCGAGAGATATTAAATTTCGTAGTAGCGTTAATATACTCATACATGGTAGAGTAAGATGCGACAGGTCACGTAATAGGAAAAGGGAAATAAATATATAAATCAAGCATATTTTTCGTCATCTATGATGTGAAAAGTGAGACTATACATATGTATACAGATAGATAAGAAAAACCATGTGTAATGTCTATATACAAATGCATACAAAGGATTTCTCCATTAATCTTCGGTGATTTAAGCAGGTTGGTGACATATTAGATGTAGTAATTCCATAGTTTGCATAAAGGCAGCCAAGGCGTCCGCAGTAGCTACATAGAATCTGGGCGCCCTGCCGACATGAACCGCTGCCCATCATTATATACTATGTACATGCAACCATTCATAAGTCGCCAGCACATCAATACCACCCCAGTTTTCTACTAAACAGGCGGCTGCATATGCACCTGTTAGTCCTGGAGTGATATCCATTTTGTAGGCTGCATATTTATATATACCGTAAATAATGCGTCAAGCTTCTTGAATCAATTGTATTTATACATATACCCATAACACACAATGCATACCGCTTCCGACCTTTATAGAGGGTGGCTATTAGTGCATACCGCTTCTGACTCCTCACAGTGGATAGCTGAAGCTATACGACTTTTCTTTATCTTTATATAATTATAAATAAAAGTGCATTCAAGTTAGCTTATTCAGCGAGATGTGAGGACATGAAAGAAACTGCGCCGCCATACACCACGTTTCTTCTCAATAACTAATATAACTTTGTACTTCACAGCTGAAATGTCAGGCTCCTCAAACCCTAAACATCCGATTTTTTCTCAAGCTCTCGCTGCAGCTCTCCAGAACGTCAATGACCGAGACACGTCCCCGCCCACAACCTCGGAGTATCAAACTTCTTTCGGAGCTTATAGCATCACCACAGACACTTCTATTGGCCAATCGACTGAAACTAGTTTTGATCCTATTGACATAACTCAATCCAAGTCTAACCTGGTTAATTACGAAACTCCGTACTGTCAGCAAAGCTTCGGGTTTTCTAGAATTAAGATCAGTGGAGAACAAGCAGCCCATTCGGACGCCATAAGTTTTTCTGCCACAAAAATAGAAAGCTATGTGGCTATATTTGCGCAAAAGCTTTTGGAATATCATGATTTAAAAACAATTGATGACCAGGATGTGGAAAGAATTTCAGCTATTCTTCCAGATCTTTGGAAAGCCCTGGTGTTCAAGCTTGACTACGGAGCGTTATCTCCAACGCATCGTCAAATTAGATTTTTTATTTATGATCATAGATAGTGAGTGAATTAATCATTATGATAATACCCAATTAAATTCGCAGGTGCTAATTCCGAAAGTGATATCGCCAAGTCTTTTAAGAATCAATATATTCAAACAGTCAACCGACAGCTACAGTCTATGCCGGATGAGACATACAAGGTATCGTCAACAAAAAAGCAAACTAAGTCATTTGACGCTGCAGATGGGGTAGACATTCTACCACAAGCGTCGCAACGTGAATGTGGTTCAGAATCCTCAACATCTAGCTCCGACAACGACGAGAATCTCGACGGAGAGAAAGAAAATGCAGAGCCTGATGGATTCGAAGAGTGTAAGACATTGCTTTTCAACGACCCAGGCTTTGAGTGGCTATTGGGTCGTCTTCATAGAGAGTTACTCCTCTCGTGGTCGAATCAGGATGTCAGGGAAAGTTTAAAGAAAGATATTCTCGGAGGCTTACCTTCGGAACTTTATGCGAGGAAGCCAGTTAAGAAGGCCGTGGCTGTTTATCACGTCGATTGGAATCCTTTTAAATTCTTCGAGGAGCAGAATTATGATGACTCGTATAGCTCAGTGATTTTTAATGTTATTACACTTACAGGATCTTGCGTCGATGCTCAAGCAATTAGCTGCTCTGAGTATATGGAGCAGATGTGGCCCCAAACCGGCATCTCAACTCTTCGGCTTATACAAAAGCTAATATCCACTTATCACACCAAAAAGGTCACCCGTTAGTACACATCTCTAGCAGCTTAGACTAAACGAAATTAATAAGTCTTGACTGATTGCTATTAGTTAATGTTTTGGATGGGCTCTTGCTTTGGGCCTCGATAGTTGATTCTAAAGTCGTTATAGAGGCTCTCGGCGTTCCACACTTTGTGGCAGAAGTAGGAGAGCAAATAGCATGGCTTGGTGCCGCATTGCAATCATCTCCTTTATATCCTGAAGTGGTATACTGTACCCCATTTATCGACAAAAAGGTTCTTCGATATGGAGACGAAATTGCGCTAAGCGTACATTGCTATATCAAATTCAAGTTCCAATATTGTGAATCAGCAAACGGCAATACTAATGGGCGATGTTGGCACAGCATGTTCAATGGCGCTGTCATTGTACGTGGATTTCCGATCCTCAAAAGATTAGCAAGCGATACAGGTTTAGAAATGCCGCTTAATATGATGACAGCTCTAGTCAGGACGCGATATGTCAACAGTTTCAATTCAAAGACATATATTAAAGGGTTTTCAAGCATGTTGGTGCCAACCTAACGATTTGATGATCTTATAGTCTGGCATTATATCTATAATAGACATCCAGATGATCACATATCGTATATGGATTGCAGTGTTAACCACGCCGACGTCAAATTATCCGAACTAGAGTCCACCCGGCATGTGATTGGATGGTGTTCGGAAGCAGTCACTACAGCTGGTAAGCTTTTAGCCTTTAATAGGTCACGATAAACTCTTTTGCTGAGAAATTTCGTAATTAGGTACTTTAGAAGCGCCATATTCTGTCAAAAAATCAGGCCTTCCATTTTCACGGTGCGATCTCTCCCTCAACAAGATTGAGATCACAGCCGGCAGAGTTGTTTCAGGAACAGCAAAATTTACGATTGGAAGCAAAGATTCTCCTGTTCACGTTTCCAATTCAGGCTACTTGGCAAAAATGAAGTGGATATCTTCTAAATACTTCATTTTGTGGGATGAGGAGGATAAGAGAGGCTGGTTAGTAGACGGTGCCCGTGCTCTACTTCATTCGCTTCGTGCTTCCCTAGAGCATAGCAAACAAACTTTTGGTTCAGCCTTTCTTTTGGATCCGACTCATCTGACTGATTGTCATGATCAAAGTCAAACTAGTTCAGCGATGGGCGTACTAATAGACCAAAGTAACCGGGATTTGAAGCTATACGTGGATAGAACTGAGGTGTTCGATGAAGAAATAGAAGATGGAGATGAAATACGTACTATTTCGGTAAAAAAGAAGATATATTATCGATTGGAGGACGAGGTCGAACACATATACAACACAATGGAGAAGCTGGTTGTGTACGAGACGGACGGAGAACACAAAAAAGGAATTCAGATCAAATGTCGCCCCAGACGAATACTCGAAGGGTGGGATTTCAATGATTTGATTTCTGGTAGTGATCCAGTCTTTCGTCGCGCTTGTACTCTACCAACAATTGGCAAAGGATGGGTTGATTTCGTTCGAGGTATTCATGCATCAACATTGTTTGGCCGAGGATTTGGTGACTTGATTCAGCCAAAAGCGGCTCCCTGTCCTTTCTGGTCACGCCTTCCAACGAAAAAATATTATCTGGCCACGTTAATAGTGGATTTGCAAAAAATAATGGAAAGTCATGGTGAGCCTACGTCGAATCCGAGGAAGCTTTGCGACAATGTTCTCTGGCATATGAAGCAAAGCTCGTTCCAATTATGCCCTTGCGTTAAAGATAAAACATCCAAGCACCATGATCCGGTTCAAGCTTTATTTCCCTTCAAATTCAAAGCATCTCTTGCAAAGAAACGGCTAGAATATCTGGAAGCTGATGGAGCGGTCATATTTGGCCACAGCAGAAATATCCACTGGCATTGGAAAGATAGCGGAGATCCTGTTGAAGGCGACCCTCCGCAGAATGTGGAAGACTCGACAGACTCGCTTGAAGATAATAGTATTGGGTCCAGCAATCTTAGGTCGCTCACGAATGTAGATGGCATTGAGTCGAGCTTCACTGAATCTCCGCCAAGTTCTAGCGGAACTACCTCCACGACCGCAGAAAGCACCCAAACTAGTAATTCCACAAACATAAGTAACCGTGGTTCAAAAAGGCATCTACAGGATATGTTTTCTTGGAAGCGTAAAAAGACGAAGTTCTAGTCAGCGGCTTGTTGCACGGATAGATAGCAACACATTTTCAAATGTAGTTAATATATCGGCTAGGCCATAAAGCAACCCTATGCTTGACACTATCTGCTATTTTAATGCATGACGACTACTAAAGTCTTGATTCTTATCTTTTTTTTTTCTTTTTTTTTTTCTTCTTAATAATGAAGAACCGCTAGATTCATTCCTGGCAGCATTCTTTTTATCAGCAGCATCGTTTGAACACGATAAAAGCATGCTTTTATAGGAGATTATGTCTAGTGGCTGACGATCTTTCCTCTATTAATACTATAGTAAAGGAATTGCCTAAAAGAAATTGTGCGTTTAGAATTGTATAGGACAGAAGGGCATGTGTGTTCCTTAAATTAGCTGCAAACATATATACATTTTTGTTATGATGGTAATGGGGCCATTTCAGAAAGAAAAGCTTGGAGTACTAGGGCCTTCGCACATTATAGTCTATAAATACCCTATTTCTCTTCACAAAGATCAGAGCTTCACTGGTATTGCGCAGTGAGCTTACAGTGCTGTTTTTGGTGCTTTGAACCAGATTGCCGAGGATAGGGCTATATGCCACGCTTTGGGGCATTCTTTCGATTTTGTAAGCTAATAATAGAATTGATTGAACGGATATAAGAACTTCGTTTTCCAGTTGCTTATATAGGTCTCGAGCGCGGAGATTATACGTTGGTATTTACTCCACTTCTTGATCGCAGTACAAAACTTGCCGATTACGGAGCGGAGACACTTACCTACACTGAAGAGCACGCAATGCCACTACGTATTACTATGCCGTTATAATGAGAGCAAAATGTGTTTTGTATTTAAACAAAAGTTTAAATCATGCATTACTATATCACCGTCGAATATAAAGACTAGTTTTTCTTTGACCTGTTGAGCTGTGCTTACGCTGCCTGCTCATAAAATCATAAAACGGCCTGATTAATAGCAAGAAATATGGCGCCAACAACAGACCCTATTTACATCACGTACCTCAATGGCCTGGACATTGCGGCGTTGAAACTCACTGATGAAGAGATACTCGGGGCTATTGAGACGGCTCTTGATGCGCAGGGCCGCAAAGAGACAGTAATCGAGCCCCGAGTGCATCTTGTGCCGCGTGATTCAGCCAAAGGCCATTTCAACGTGCTGCGCGGAGTCGTTCACCCTCTGAATGCGGCTGGTGTCAAGGTTGTTGGCGATTTTGTCGACAACTACAAGCATGGTTTACCCTCTGAGTTTGGAATCTTGAATTTGTTCGACCCAGAGACTGGCGTGCCCCGAGCGGTTATAGATGCAACATCTATTACAGATATGCGCACCGGTGCAGTTACAGCAATAGGCGCAAAGTATCTGGCACCCAGTAAGCCCAAAATCTTGGGACATATTGGCGCAAGAGGAAGCTCTTACTGGAATATCCGTCTTTTGGCCAGTCTCTTCCAATTTGACGAAATCCGGATTCATTCCAAGCGCAAGGAGAGTCGCGAAGCACTGGGTGCGCGCCTTGAGAAAGAGCTAGGAAGGCCGATACGTGTGCTAGACAACTGGGAAGAAACGATTGTCGGAGCAGACATCGTTGTGGAGGCATCACGGTTGGCAGCGCCAGAACCTCTATTAAAGACAAGCTGGATCAAAAAGGGTGCCCTGGTGATGCCTTACGGTACAATGAGTGCCCTAGAGCTCTCGCTGACGGATATTATGGACAAGATGGTTGTGGACGACTGGGGCCAGTGTCGTAAAGGTCTGCCGCTGGGAGCCTTGCGACAACACGTGGACAACGACAAACTAACAGAAGAGAATCTCCATGCTGAGATGGGCCAGATTGTGGCGGGGGCGAAGAAGGGCAGAGAAAGTGATGATGAGACGATATTGTTCTGGCACCGCGGTTTAAGTCTCAGCGATATTGCGCTTGGGACGGCAATCCTAGACAAGGCAGCAAAGCTGGACATTGGGCAACGCCTAAGATATGCTTAGATTTAGAATAAATATACATAAAATGGTTAGAATACAAAATAATGACCGATATTTCCAACGCAATGGCTTTTTTGTTCATTTCATGTTTTCTCCGTTGCGTCGTATAATTGCTTGCGAACGTGTCATTTATATATATGCTATTTAAAATTTGGAGCTATATAATCATTCAGATCCATCTCATCCACTGTTGTCTGCAGATATTCAATCTGTGCCTGCACCCACTCCTTCGTCAGTTGATGAGTCTCAGCAGCCGGTCTTCCCTCAGCCTGCAACGTCTCACGTATTTTGGCCAGGCGTTTCGCTACAACATCAAAACGGTAACCTGTCCATTGCCGGAACAGCTCGTCATTATTGCTGATGGGCTTGACGGTACGTAATGTGCTCGTGTCTGGCAGCATTGGATCGCGCGGACGCATTGAGACAACAAAGGTGATGCGCTCGCCGCTGCCAAGAGTGCGTAATGCAGCGTGTGAGACCATACTGCCTTGCATCATCACGGCATATCCCATACCGGGCTGCCTCATCTTTAAGATACCGCCGTCACCTTTGCGCAAGGCTGTCTCGCCTCCTGACATACCGATCGGATCAGAGAGCATGAGTACGCATACCCACGGGTAAGAGTCGTGATGCCACGCGGAAACGAGATCTTTGAGATCTGCACCCTCTTCTTCTAGTTCAAGTTCATCGTCACTTGGTTTTGGCGGCTCTGGGGGAGGTAGGTTGTCCGTAATGACGCTACTCTTATCCACATGCTTTGGCAATTGTACGTTGAGCTGTCCAATCTCATAGTCCATGATGACATCCAAGTCTACACCTGCCGCATCTGAGCACGCTTTCAGCACTTCAGGACTTCGCCACATGGAGTAAGCGAACGGCGCAGCTTGCCCGTAACCACGAATACGGTAGACACCGGGATATTTCCACGAGCCATACTTGCCGACAATCTCAGAGCGAAAGATATCGGCACGCAGCTCACGAACACCGGCGGGAGTTAGAAGTGGAAATGGTGCAGTGATAGCTGTTTGTGAACTGGCTTGCGGGAAGTCGAGGCCCAGGTCGTCAAGACTGATTGTTGATGTAGGTTGATTGTAGCACATATGCTGGAGCGGGTCGAAAAGAGCTGCTTTTTGCGATGCCACTTCTATCGGCTCACCCAGTAGCTCGCTTGATGCGGGCTGAAGAGGTCTTGCAACACCAGCTGCTGCCATAGTTTACGATTTCTTGTGGTTTGTTTTTTCCCTTCAATTTAGCTGTGAAGACTTGTAATACCAGCGAAGTGATAGCCTCACTTTGTGATAGCTCGAACATATTTGCACTAGGTACTACATATCCACCTGCTACCACCGATAACGGTCAAAAAGACGACTTCAACTTCCATCTGTAGATCGCAGAGCAATCACGCCACCGCATGCTGCAAGCACACGATCAACGCGCTTATACAATCTCACATTAGCGCCGGGAGTATTACACTGACATTCAGCCTATGACTAAACATCATTGAAGCCAGCCCAAAGCCGTCAGCCTACGGCTTGACTGAGTTGTATGGAGTAGAACAGGTGCTATTTTGTCAAAGGTAGTTGCTGAAGACTAATTTCTATCTAGGTAATAGCCGATTTAGACGAGACTATGGTAGGATCATCTCATACGTAATAGTGTAGCTTAGGAGATAAGAATGTAGAAAAGAGAGTTTGTGACAATAGAAAAAAAGAGGAAGCTGCCAAAAATTATAACTTATTTAATATTCTAGTACAAAATGTGTGAGCTGTCACATTTTGATTCCATGCAGTAGCTATAGCCCTCCCCGGCTCGCCAATAATTTCGTCACAGATTCATGTGAGTAACATCTGTAATGCTGCTATCCAGTAAGCATATGGTATTTAATTCTAATGTAGAATAGTCTATTTTTGCTAGAATTTAGATGCTATGATGACTGTAGTTGAAGCATTTAAGCAAAAGCTGCGGTCGCCAAGGAAAGTATGGCGTCTGGTATTATCAGTGGTAAATAAGCTGAAATGCGCATAAATGGATTTATATGTAGGTTCGTGAGAAAATGGCCGAGCCAGCGTTCCTAATACCCTTTGCTTTTATCCACTTTATTGGTAAGTTCTTTCCCTTCGCTCATTCGAACGAGATTATACTTGAGAACCTCAAATACTCTTCGGGCGTAAGAACTAGAATTTCCACTAACGTGCGGCGAAATGAAGAGATTTTTTGTACTCCATAATCGATGACCATCTGGCAAAGGCTCAGGATCTGTCACATCAAGCGCGGCACCACGGATTGTACCCTCCTCAAGTGCATCAATTAGATCATCCGTAATGATGACTTCTCCACGTCCGATGTTTGAAACGAATGTCTTCTTCCTACCGAGTAAAGCTAGTTCTGTTCGTGAGATAATACCACGGGTCCTATCTGTGAGTGGAACGGTGATGACGAGCAGATCAAGACCAGAGCTAAGGAACTCGTGTAATCCTTCTGTATCTTCGGCTGAGAACCATTTGCTGGGGAAGACACCTTCTGGGTCACCAAGACCTGCTGGTGTATATGTTTCATCCTTACGTGACTCGGGTGTAGGACGCGGATGTAAGTTACACGCATAGATGTCCATGCCTAGTGCTTTCAAAACACGAGCAATCTGGCGACCGACGGCACCATAACCAAGAATACCACTACAAAGTAATAAGAGTCATTCTTCCATAGGCATTGATGGTAATACCTGGGCTTGACTTACACTCGCTGTCCCACTGCATCATGTATCGGATCATCCAACTTGTGCCACGTTTTCTGGCGCTGGAAATCAACGTATTGAGGAACTATGAAACCGAGTTAGTATTTATCAAGCTACGGATCTGTCGAGTTGTCCATTACTTCGGTGTTGGAAAGCCAAAAATGTGGTTACTACCCATTCAGCTATCTGTGGTCTTAACAGCGGGTCAGCAGTTGACACTTTTAGTCAAACCGTGAGGAACCATACCCGTGCACGCCACTAGCTGTACAAAGAGCAATATCTGTATCGCTGAACAGAGGATTTTGGAGGATATGATTTGCTCCGGCACTCTGGATCTGCACATACTCCAATTTGGGAGCAATATGTGCCGCAGGTAAAGCATTTCCAGTGACGAGGATAGTAACATCTTTCCACTCTTTCTCCGGAAATTTCTGCTCAAATGCTGGTGTATTCCATATACAGCCCTCAACAGTGACTATTTCAAGGCCTGAAAAAAGTTCTTTAAGCTCTGCAATCCATTCGGGCTGGAATATAGTTCCGAGGAGTATCTTTGGTGGCCCTGTCACTCCGAGGAGAACAAGCAATTTGTGGCCATTGAGGGCTTTATTTGCGGCAGAGCCCATAATTGGTTATTTTGACTTGAATATGAAGTGCTTCTCGTGGTTAAAATACAACGTGGCAATATAGTATCGAATGTAAGAATACTTATTGGCTATACCGCTATTTTAAGAACGGGATTGTACGAGAGAATGAGAACATTGAACCAAATAAGCTCCCTCGGCGACTCGAATAGCGTGCTAAATTCACTACTGGGATAGCAATAGCGTATGTCTGTTTGTCTGCATTATGTCAGCAGTACTCCAAGGTTTTTATCTCGCGATATTAGCTTGCTATGGTCAAAGTAAAAGTGGACATTTCAATTGCACTTGGTGACATTCAGGCCTTGAAAAATAACAAATGGAGCAGTCTAAACAGTTGCGATGGCGTAAGAACTTCCATTTACACTAACGGAATTTGAAGTCTCTTCAACCGCTGGCTAAAGTCATCAATAATTCCATACTTTTTCCTCAGAAACCGAAGTCAAAAGCATTACCAATTTTTGGCATAAAATAACAAAAAAAAAAAAAAAACCGGTGCTATTCATCCCTATTTCCCTTAGTTCCCAATACCCTGCGATTAAGAAGAAAATATGTAAAAGTCCTCACTGGCTTGTAGCATCTAATAGCTTTGTGCTATTGAGATCTTTAACTGATCTTGGAATTTTTAAAATAACGGCTTTCTTTGGCAAATTTATTGTATATATCAATACACAAACTAAGAAGTATCTCGTATACCATTTATATGATACGTGATTTCCTATAGGAATTGCTTGATTTAGCTAGAAGGAACAAATGGAAGAATTCTCATTATGGACCCCAGCCATGAGATATAGTCCTTCGGATTATTAATATCGCCACTATATCGCAGGCTTCGGAGCAACACACGATAATCTCCTCCCGTACTATCAAGCTGCGCGTATCTCCCGGCCCTGTGTAATTTAGCTCGGCAATAACCTCATAGCTCGCAAAAAGATACGGCCCTAGAGCAAATGTTACATCTTCGCCAGCATTAGGACCATCGGATACTGCATTTGTGCCGGCCCATTCTCCTAAGTTGATATAAGATGGTAAACCGAAGAATCTCCACATTGTAGGTATCTTAAGATGGGCCTTCTGTTTAAAGTGGTCACATTTTACAAAGTCTAAAAATTGAATACTTCATGAATTCAAGGATTTTGGGATGACTGAAAATTTATCTGCCGGCATTAGTAAATGTCGTAGCTAAAACAAAGTAATAAGAATAATTTTTAGGTAGTTAAATATTTAGAACTCTGGTCTATAAGATAATTAAGCCTATATCAGAAAGAGATCATAGAAACCTTGGAATAGCACTCAGCATAACGTTTATGTCGAATCTATTTGCGCTCCTTTAGTTTCACGTCCTTCATTGCAAACATTGCGAAAAACGGCACCGACAATACTGCCAACGCTAAAATTAGAAGGACATGCATCACTTCTGTGTAACTCTTATCAATAGCGATCCTTTCCGGACTTCCGAGAGAATATGATGAGGCTACTACAAAAGAGTTTTTAATTTCGATTGCCGCCGACCGCGCTGAAGCAGGAAGATTGATGCGTAGCCGTGGGAGAAGGAGAGCCGTCCAGATGATGCCGGATAAAGCGTTACCAATAGCTCCTCCAATAGCTCCGCAAACCTCGTATAAGGTTGTTACCGAAGCCACATCTATACCAGAAGGTCCATCAATTAGTTATATATGTCTTTTTTTAGGTGTTCAATTGGGGATGCTTCATACCTTGTTGCTCTGTTACTGCTTGAACGGCGGTCTGTGCGATAATAGAGATCATCCCTGTCCCGGCTCCAGATATTAGCTGGCCAAATAATATCTGAACGATACTTGCACTCATGTTAGAGTATCTGAGCATCAGCCCCGCGCCGATCAACTTTAATGTCATTCCCAGCACAATAGCCCATTTATAAACTCCTGTTAGCTTGATAATGAAGGCTGCGAGCAATCCAATGACAGCTGTCGCGACTGCTTGAGAGGCAGTAATATTTGTTGTCGCTTTGGCAGACTGGTTGTTGACAATGACTATAAATGAGAAGAAATAGGGCGCCCAGATATAGTAACTCAAATAGATGGCGAATTGTACTATGCAACCAGCTGCAACGGTTCGATCCTTTGCCAATTTGAAAGAAACAATGGGATGAGATGAGATATAAAGCTCATAGATCACAAAAGCAATAAAACAACATCCTCCAATAATAATCATCGATAGCTTGGCGGGTGTAGTCCATGACTGGAAAGGTGATGTAGAAAGTGTCATCGGAATCAGAACAAGTGTCAAACTAGCTGAGAGGAGTATATGCCCAACGGCATCAAGGCGCGACCATAACGCAGAAATACTTTTTACTTCGCTGCTCGGAGTATTCGCCTCAGATTTATGACTCCGCCGTAAATATTGCCAAAGTGAAAGTAAAAGCGGCATTGATACAGCGGGAAATATAACTGCCCTATATGTTCATTAGCTTCTCTAGCTGTCACCAAGCAATTGAATTGATGAGTCATACCACATGCCGTATCCCCTTTAACATGTCAGTACGCCTTAATATGTCATTATTTAGGAGGAGTTCATACCATCTCCATTTCTCAGGGACCATTGCGCTTACGATCGGAGCTCCAATCCAAGACGTAAATATTGTAGGGCATAAAACAAGACTTCCAAGTATGGAGCGATTCTCCAACGTAGTAATGTCGGCTATCAATATTTGCTGCAAGAATTGTATGCCAACTTGGCCAATTGTATAGAAGATTTGCCCTGCTGTCAGGCTTCCCAGATTTTGTGAACCTGCGTTAATGGCGAATCCAATCAAAATCGCTATAATTGATATACTGAATGCTTCAAGAAGTCCCCATATATTTGCTGTTCTTGCCAGCGCTGGCTTAACAATTGCATATCTGATCTGTAAGCTTTTGAGTTATAGGTGGCAATATTTATTATACGTACAGAATGTATTGAACGGTACCGATAACGGATAGCATAGAGTGAGCATTGAACTCGGAAAGGGCATATGGCTGGTAAGATATAATGGTCTGGCCCGCCAGGCTCACGGCGATTGCTAGCAGAAATAAGCCGGCCCAAAGGAAAGAAAATAGAAGGGGAAAGGAATTTCCTTGAACATCTGTAGTCAAACTTTCCTCAGTATCCCGATCCTCAATTCTGGAATGATCTTTTTGTGGTAGTTCGACTACATCTTGGGATAGTGCTGAACTTGGAGAATTTTCGGCCTTTTCCATTGCTTGTCCGCTGATACAAGCTATCGGTTGGAAATGGGATCGCGACACTCTCTCAGTATTCTATAAACTGCCGATATACTCTGGTATATAAGGCGTACCGGACAATTTCGGGTGTCATGGATACAGAATTTATTCTCTACGGAGCGCCAAGGGCCGGCTTTATAGTGCACGATTTGTCGGGCTTCGGAGGACCCAGGATGTAGAATAAGAGCAACAAGCAGGAGCTAATTGAGAATTTTTTTCCGAAGTGGATAATTGGAATAACCTAGAAAGTATTTGAAGATGGACGCGTATGGATCGATACAGCCGTAATTTCTGAATGGGGGCTTCGCATCCCCTCGAACGACATTACCAAGCCTTTAGCTTTAAAATTCATCCCGTTCTCTACCTACCTTATAAGTAGAGAAATGCAATCAATGTATTCATCGAAAACTAAAATATATCATTGATAGAAACTTCGAAGTCGATCACAAAGAGAAGAAAAACCGCTTCATAATTCGTAATGTTTAACTCTTTTGGCCTGTAATTTTGTTTTGGCACTCAGCTAACGCGATCTGATAAACTCAAAGAATTATGTCCGGTGCTAACGCTAGATTCGGAGATATTTGAACAATACTTTTCAGCTTTCGCTGCTCTAGGAACCACTTTTGATCATTGACGTATCTTATCTGATGATCAAAGGCGCATGCCCCACTGCTTTGCTTCTAGATTTGGATCTACTCCGAAGCTCGACAACAGCCTACACGTCGTCCCTCGGCGTATATATTAATAGAATTTCAAAAATCCTGTGAAATCATAAATCCATTATGTCACGAGAACTATCTAAACAAGAAAATCTTATCAGATGCGTCCCGAACGTCCCGGCGGCCAGCGCTAGCAGAATTGGCAAATACGTGTATAGGAAGAAGACAACGGCATGTATGACTGGCATTGCGATAACCATCACAAGTGTGTAGACCCATCGACACTAACAGACAAATTATATACTATAATCAGGCAAGCCATTCAGCTAGGAATCAGTGATGACTTTGCAGTTCGACAAAATTATTCATATGGAAAACTACGCGAATGCTCTTTACACTTACAATATCATTCGATATTTCCGATACCTCAATGACTCAAGGGGTGCCTTCAAGAGATTCCGATTGCACGAACAGATAAGGGATTCAAATATTTTAACGACTTGAGTGCAAATTGCCCCCTTGTTCTCCTCATGACATGTCTCTCCATCTCATAGTTTTTGTAGATTCGGCAAATTTCTCTCATGTGTATAGCTCTTACGACGGGTACTGTTAATGGCGCATCAACTTAGCCCGCTATTCCTCCTGTCAGTTTTTTCTAGCTAATAATTATCATAATACGAAGTGCTCTCGCCATGTAACAATCACTTTCTATAAGTCGATTGATTGATTGATTAATTATTAATGTGGAGACTATCTCATATGCAAACCACCCTAGAGTCATGGATCGTAGATTTGGGGGAGAATCCACGTTTATTTACGAGCTAGGCTCTTTCCATGCGGCCACAAGCTAGTCTCAGGTTCCCGATTGATCCTGTGTATGGCTAACGGCAATTTTAACAAGAAAACCATCCTGGATAAGAATTTTCGAGGCGCAAAACGTCACTCCTGCAGCCTTTATGTATCACAATCCAGTAGCCATTCGATAAACGTTAAATTTGTATAGTAAATGTTGATTCCGTTATACGTCGCTAATTATCTAGATGTTATATTAATAATCTTTTATTAACAAGACATATTTTCATACTTAACGAAACAGTAAACGTATGTTGAAATGTTTATTAGGTATGTTTACATGCATTTGCCTGTGTTCACAGCAAGTCAATATTTTTTTTAAATTACATCAACTTTGTGTTATATTTGGAGACTGATATATAACTACAAATGCTAATCTTACACGCTCGAAATAGCCACTGCAGTCCTTGCGAGAGTGGCAGTTTATGACGTGTGGTTCACTCCTTTTGATGCAATTAAATCTCTTCAATTTAACCTTGAAATTACACTTCAGCATAATTGCATGTTAATCAGGATACATACACATTATTATCTCTTCAACGGCCTTCATTCTTCGTACCCCTAATGTCTGGAATTGTTTCATACCTAGGTTTATGTTCTATGGCACTCTGGATCATTTGTGTGATAGCCTGCTGAAGTATACGTGCCAAAATCCCCAAAGCCCATCATACGTTATTTACACTCGCTAGCTCCAAAGTCAGTCTCCAATCATCATCATCGGAAATCTCTCGGAGAATACTCTTTATCTATTCTCATCCTTTTCACTGCGCTATCAGCTTTAAGTTAGTTCGTCTAGCCTACTCCGCGTTAACGTCGTTCTAATCATGCGGGGTTGCAACTAAGGCGATAACAACTACGGGGTAATACGAACTAACCCTTCCGATCGGAACCCCCCAAATTGACAAAGGAATTAGAATTCTGCAACCAAATTGATTTCCGGCATTCCAAGCCGTCATTGCACATGGCCCGGTATATGCAGAGCCCTGTACCCAATATTTTGGCTATTCAGAGCCAAGCTGAGGAGTACGTTCCCCGAAGGCGTAACAGAACAGGCTGCTTGACATGCCGACGAAGGTACAGTTTGCCCATCTCACGAATCTATTCTGGAGGCCTGGAATTGATGGATAATCCATAGGAGGAAGCGATGCGATGGTGTCCGAGACGTGTGCGGCCACTGCGTTCGCCTCAATCTGATATGTCACTGGCAAGGCCCTCGTGAAATCGGAGATGGCTCCTCTAACTCATCAAATTCTGTGTCTCAACGGCCACAGATGGCAAATCTTTCCTCTGTGCCTTTGACGATCCCAATTGCGCCTGCCCCTATTCAATTCCTTCAAAGTGACGCGCCTGAGCTGGCCCGTCGATCACTAGATCGCAAGTTAGCGCTCAGATACTACGTCCAGACATTCAACACCATGCTGACTACCAATTTGGAGAATAATGGATTCCTATCTGGTATGCTATTGCCATCACTACCATCCTTGCCCCCATCAACTCCACGCAGTCAATAACGTCAAGCAGTATTGTTGCCTATGGCAATTGAAGAGAAAGCGCTACTCGACATGTTAATCGCATGGTCATCATCGCATCTGTCCCTTTGCGACGATACTTACCGGATCAAAGCTCTCGAGCATCGATCTACTGCTCTTCAGTCTTTTACAGCATCTCTGTTGAGTAATGAAGCTCCTGAAATCTCGCTGGCCTGTTGCCTTGTCTTCTGCTCTATGTCAGCAGTTTTGGGTGACACTGCAGAGTGGCGTAACCATCTAGTGGGCGCGGCGCATATAATCAAGGATAACTGGCTCTCGTCAACTACGTATGGATGCTCCAGAAGTCCACCATATGAGATTCGCTGGCTTTTGCGTAATTTCGCATATCACGACATCCTGATGAGTGTAACATTGGATCGGGAGCCTCTATTACCTGGGCGATACTGGATCCCACATCCAATGAATGAAATCGATTCCTATGTCGGCCTCGCATCTGAACCTTTGGTCTCAATTTCCAAAATTAGTTCTCTGAATGGCGAAATTATCCGATCTCTAGAAGCATCATCACCCTCTAGCGATTCTGACTCTATAACCTCGTCTCCCCAAACTATCTACGAATCGCCGGTTGCCTCGACAGGAGATTTCGTTTCTCAAGCATACGAGATCGAATCTGAGCTAAAGGACTGGAAATGCCCTGAATCGGAAAGTCAATCCCTGACCAGTCTTGCAGAGGCATACAGGAGTGCGGCTCTCATACATCTATACCGTACAATGCGACGCCGATTCTTGGCAAATAGCGCAGAGCTTGAAAACAAGATTGCAAGCGAAGTCACTTCTATCATATTCCATCTAGAGCAGATGCCACTGAAATGCCTACCTGAATGTACATCACTCTTCCCTCTCTTTATGGCTGGGGGGGAGACCCGATGCAAATCAACGATGAAATTTGTCCGGGAGAGACTGCAACATATCGCAACATATCGACATTTTCAAAATGCTGCATCAGCACTGTCAGTTCTAGAAGAGTTATGGCTACAGCATACTAGCATTACTGGGTTTACGGGCTACGAGTTGGACTGGCTTGATATCATCCAGCGGAGGCATTGGGAACTAGCATTATCTTGAATCGTGATCATTCTGAATTCACTGTCTCGAGATAAGTGAAGTTTATGGGATATGGCGTTGGTTATCACTGAACGGGCTGGGGAGTTTGGAATGGTGCTTAGACTGTTAAGAATTTACAATGAGCGTAAATATAAACTTAATTCATATCGTTTTAGTTAAATAATTTGAGTATCAATTTTGTTTAATAGTAGCTGAAAGTATGATCAAATTGTTAAGAGATCCTGTCACTATCAATGTCTAACTGCATTATTCCCGTCCTCTTCCATATGCTCCGAAATTTTATAACTGGCAAATTGTCTTGTTGGGACTTTCCTCTGAAACATGATGTCTAATTCCTCAAATGTCCGACCTTTAGTTTCGGGTAGTGCAAGGAAGCACCAGACGAGGCATGGTATCGATGCGCCGACGAATACAAAAGCCAGTTTACCACGCAGATTACCTTGATCTGGGTTAATGGCGTAAGGAATACCCACAGCACAAGCAACATTGATCAATGCGTTGATTGTGGTTGCAATAGCGATGGTTTTGTCGCGCAATTTTGCAGATGAAACTTCTGATAGGTAGACGAAGCAGAGCGGACCGATTGTCAAGTCGTAAAAGAAATTATAGATGACCATCATGGAACACTGCGCCGAGACGACCCCATGATTCGTTGTGCCGTAGCCAGGAACAACGTCCAGGATGCCCACCAAAAGAACGATGATGACAAGGATACTGCAACCTTGGTTATAAATTGTGCGGCGGCCAAACCGGCCGAGGAGAAACCAGGAGAGGATTGTGCCGACAAATCTAACGCCAAGCAGTCCCACGCCAAGATTGAAGGAGTCACTAGCTTCAAGGCCAGCCAGTTCGAAGAAGTAAACAGCGTATCCGATAACCAGAAAGTTGGCAACCAGTGGCTGGATGGCATAAACCATAACAGAGATGATTGTTCGTCGGAGATCTGTCTTTTTGAAACAGTCAATAAATCGGGCAGTATCGCTTTCTGCTTCTTCAATAGATGTAGTAAGCTGTATATGTGCAAGTAAACTGCTCGTATCGATGGATTCGCTCGTAAGACGCTTGAGTGATTGCTCGGCTTTCTGTAGCTCGCCTCTACGGATTAAACACCATGGGCTCTCTGGGCAAAATGGTAGTAAGGCTAGAATAATAATAGGGAAGATAAGTTGAGTTGCAAAAGGTATATCGTAAGCCCATCGATCCTCGCGGGTTTGGTAGCCAGCTAGAACGCCACTGGCAACAAGTTGGCCAATGACAAATGATAAGTTGACAAACGCTGCCGCAATACCGCGAAATACCACAGGAGTGACTTCTGAGATGTACGTAGGAGCAATAACCGGGTAGGCACCGAGAACCACGCCGTTTATAGGCTCGGCAATGAGAATCTGAGGTCGATTCTGAGAGTAGTGCAATGGTAATGAGGGTGATGCAGCAGCAAACTGCGAGAGTCCATCGCCGCCCAAACTTCTCCAACGGCCATCCAACACCGAAAGAACCAAGTACTTGTCCAACGGGGACGCCAAGATTGAACGCAGACTGCCACTTTGCTTCAACGACAAACGTTCCATCGGCAAGCTCAACACCAAAGTCGTGCTGGAATCGTGGAATCGCAATCAACGTGCCAATCAACTGCGGATCAAAACCGGCCATAATAACTCCCAGGCTAAAGAGAAATACCATCCAATAGCTCGGTGATAATGAAGGAAAACCTCTTTGAGAGTTAGGCTGTGTTCAATCGCACGAGCATCTTGGGCCTGCTTGGCTATGGCCACATCGCTCAAATCTATGTCATTGTTGACTTTTTCGGATTGAGCAACGTGAATTTCTTCTCCCATGATGGATGATTCAAGACCATACTCTTTGGGTCGATATGTTTGAAGATAAAGTGAACAATATAGGACTTGGTTAAAATATCTACCGTAAGAGCGGTACCATGAAGATTTCCATCGAGAAGATGAATGTATCTTATGCCCCAATGCCCTCTAATTCCTAATCGCATTGTTGTGTCGCTTACAGAGTCAAAATAAAGGTTTACAACACTCTCCGCATACTTCTTCTTCCCCAGACTCGCCTTGGCATGTAACTAAAGCTAATAGTTGGGGTTAAGTGCCTTCTGCAGGCAACTAGCTCAGCGATAGGTCTTATCTTTCATAATCCGCCAAATTGATATCTCACTCTCCGTCTTCGGTTCTCCAAGATTTATATCAAGGCGCTACTGAGTCGTGCGCTATAAGCGCTCGGCGCCACTAACTCCAAATAGTCTACGCTAATGAAGCCACGGTCTAGCCGTCATGGTGTGCGATGCATGCAGCTGCGAAGGGAAATATTTGTACTTTAATAGTAATATGAGGAGAGTAAAAAGGCCTGCAAAAGAAGCTCAAAGTGAAGATGATCACGAAGAAGATAAGAGAGCAGCTGTCCAAGCCCCTACCTCTCTCACTTACGCAAGTCTGAGCCGGCACTTCTTATCTCATCCCTCACATCCAACATGTCACTCAATCAATCTGTTGCAAAGTCACATGTACTTCATCGTGCATTAGCGTATGAACCGCAGAAGATTGTATCTGGTTCAGGTATCACGTTTACTTTAGAGTCTGGAAAAGTCGTATACGATGCTTCTGCTGGTCCTTCCGTCTCAGTCTTGGGACATCATCAGCCCGAGGTCACACAAGCTATCGTTGACCAGCTGAGCAAGATTGCTTATGTATATTCTGGGAGCAGACACACATGTGAGGCCGCTGAATCTCTCGCCACTGAGATCTTGAAGGATGCTCCTGGCGGTTTGGTAAAGGCTATCTTTGTCAACTCCGGCAGTGAAGCGACAGACGCAGCGCTAAAATTGGCAACTCAATACTTCTGTGAAGTTGGGCAGCCTAAAAGAACCAACTTTATTGCGAGGAAACAAAGTTATCACGGAAATACCTTGGGCGCTCTGAGTGTCTCTGGCCATGAATCACGTCGCGCCTTTTACCGCCCCTGGATCTCGAGCAATGTCAGCTTTGTTGATCCATGCTATAGCTATAGAGCAAAGGGATTATCCGAGTCTAACGAGCAATACGTGGAGAGATTAAAATTGCAGCTCGAAGACGAATTTTTGCGCCTGGGTCCCGATACTGTTGCAGCATTTGTCGCTGAGACAGTCAGTGGGACAACTCTCGGATGTGTTCCTCCAGTGCCTGGATATTTCAAGGCTGTACGCGAAGTCTGCGATAAATACGGAGCTCTACTGATACTTGATGAGGTTTGTGTCCCAATCTTACCAGTTATCGGGAACTTCTAACGTTGAATAGATTATGTGTGGTATGGGAAAGACAGGAACGATGCATGCTTGGGAGCAAGAAGGCATCAGCGGACCAGACATTCAGATGATCGGCAAGGCTTTGGGTGGAGGCTTTGTGCCTCTGTCTGGCGTCTTGTTGAACCAAAAAGTCTTTGATGGCATAGCTGGAGGGTCCATGGTTCTCGCTCATGGCCATACTTTTCAAGCCCACCCAACAGCTTGCGCTGCTGCTCTCGCTGTGCAAAAGATAATCAAGAGAGAGGGTATCATTGAACGAGTAGCAAGAATGGGCCGTCTCCTTAAAGCGGAGTTGAACGAGGAGATTGGCCATCTTGCTCATGTAGGAAATATCCGTGGCAGAGGACTGTTTTGGGCCGCCGAGTTTATGCGGGATCCTAAGACCAAGACTCCGTTCCCCCCAGAACACAATTTCTCCAATCGTATTGTCGAAGTAGCAGCAGAGTTGGGCCTTAACATTCTTGGAAATTTGGGCAAGACGGGAAAGATTGATGTGGAACTGGTCATTCTAGCGCCACCATACATCATAACAGAGGATGAGATCAAGGCCGTTGTGCAAATTCTCAAGACGGCGATTTTAACTGTATCTGAGGAACATGCACTTCGCTTTGGGACGAATGGATTTCATAAATAGGCTAGAAGTATCGCGCAATATAAAACCATTCAAGATTTCGATTAACCTGATAAGTTGGCTAATTAAGAAGTATTAACATGATAAAGAGAACAACATCGTGGTCACATTCCACATTGGTAAAGAAGAAACGACTGAAATAAAGAGCAAATACATAGATAAGTACAATGATTTCCATCTCATGAATAAAGTATCCAGTTATTTTATGCTTGAAATGATATACATTTTCCATTTGTGGTAGATTCTAAAACTAGCGATACAACATCAAATAAATTGGAATCCCATAATCGCTTGCGAGATGATCAAGTATATGGAATATTCCACAGCTAGTTTCTTAAAACATCTAATTGTTTGGTAAGTAATAGAGTCGCCCTTCGTATGGCTTCAACTTCAACATGCTACCCTCCTCTTTCTCCTGCGACGGATAGTTCCCAAGCAATAGACTGCCACGATCAACAGGGCACACCCAATTCACTTCCTCTTCGGAGAACGAACACACCACTAGATATTGTCCAGTGGCATCGGTTCTAGTATAGGCATAGACGCTCTGGTTCTCATAGTCTATCATCTTAAACCCTCCCCGTACCAGACCATTATGGGCTTTTCTGATCTTGAGCAGAGATTTCCAGAATTTTAGCACGCTGATATCAGAACTTAATAATTATGCCTCAACATTCCATTCTTTGTAGTGTTAGTTTAGTTTAATCCATGGTGTGCCGGAAGTGAAGCCTGCATTAACATCTGCGCTCCATTGCATTGGTGTTCGAGAGTTGTCTCGTCCAATCCTCTGGATCTGCTTCAGTGCGTCTTGGGTATCCCCATTCTTGGCTTCAATGACATCATAATGTTGAATCTCTTCCAGGTCCCGAAGCTCATCGAAGTTCCAGGAAGCTGGGTTGGCCATGCCGATTTCTTGTCCTTGGTATATAAACAGAGTACCTCTTCCAGTAGCGTGGAAGAGTGCCAGCATCTTGGCAGATACGTCACGATATATGCCGTCATTTGCCCATCGGCTAATAATTCGTGGCTAGTCGTGATTCTCCAAGTACAAGCTGTCCCACCCGCCGTTGGCTTGGTTGAACTCCATAAAATGGCCGAGAACATCCTTCAGTTCGGCGAGCTTCCAAGGTTTGTAGTTGAAGCATGTCTTGCCCGGCTGGTGGTCGATATACATGTGTTCAAAGTGAAATAACATCTATATAGACCAATTAATGCATATTCAATTGTAGAGAATGATATGAGATGTAAGAACAAACCTGTAGTGGAACACCATTTTGGATTAGCGGAAGTGCCTGCTCTGCATTCTTGACTCCTGGGCCCTCGCCAACTGTAAAAGCATTGGGGTAATATTGTAAAACTTTTTCGTGCATCTCAAGCAGATAGTCTGCCACCTTGGGTCCGTTGAAGCGATGTATTAGTCCATAGGTATTGGTACATGCTCTGAGGATCCACAACTGGCGCATCTGGAAATCCTGGTGTCTTTGAGATGCAATTGATGACGTCCATTCTGAATCCATCGCAGCCTTTGTCTAGCCAAACGCGCATTACATCCCATACAGCATCTCGAACTGCCGGATTCTCCCAGTTGAGATCGGGCTGCGACACATCAAAGACATGCAAATAGTATTCTTGTAGTTTGTCGTTCCATTCCCAGCATGAGCCACCAAAGATGGCGCCCCAGTTGTTGGGCTCTTTTCCCTCCTCATTCTTCCCTCGCCAGATATACCAATCTTTTTTTGAGCCTCCATCTTTGGCATCTTGGAACCACTCATGTTGATCCGAGGTATGGTTGACGACTAGGTCCATAACCACTTTTAAACCGATGCGGCGAGCTTCTTTGACCATGCGTTCCCAATCTTCCAAAGTTCCAAAATCCGGGTGGATTTCTCGATAATTAGAGATGTCATATCCCATGTCTACCATGGGCGACGCGTATACTGGAGAGAGCCATACCACCTCCACGTCAAGATCTTTTAGATATTGCAGCTCGGAGGTGATACCGTTGAGGTCGCCTTTCCCATTTCCAGTAGTATCTTTGAACGACACAGGATAAATCTGATAGACGACTGTGTCACGCCACCAGTCTGGTGCTTCCACGGTGTCTATTTTGCGAAGGCGTACGATGGGAACAGCTCTCCGTGCCACGTCAAGACACGCTGAGGAGTCAATTGGCGATGGAGGACCTGTTTTGATAACATTTCTACACCTGACTCGCATTAAGAATAAGCTAGAAGTTTGCTAATCGCGCTTATGCTAGAGAATACGTATGATTGTAGGATCATTCCGATGAGTGGGAGCCGCGCAGCGGAGAATTCATGTCGGAGCCTCTAGTAGCGGCGGCGCTGGCGAAGCGCCGCGCCGCTCGCGCTCCATGTGAATGGCGCGACCGTCATCACTTAGTTGCGAAACCAAGAGCTACTTAAGATAACGAGTGTGTTGTCTCTTCAGAAAATGCTGCCCCGCGCTTGAAGCGCTCGGCGCCCGGGCCGCCAGCCCATATAACTGAATTATCCCGGAGCTGAGGGTGGGTTCTGAGCCGCGGTGTCCACTGTATTGTAAAAATTTCCGGGTCTAGCCTCATCTTTGTCACACCAAGGCAATGTATTGGCTCAAAAGGTTGGATATTGGAATTTGTAACAATAGTTAGTAGCAAGGCTTTAGCCATCTATGCCTCTGTTCTGGCGTGGTATAAAGTGGTCGCAGATCAATAGTTGTCCTTTACCTCCATGCTACCTTTAGAACCAAAAACAAATACACACAATGACTTCTTCCACTACTCCAGACCAGGATGCCCTCGCCTATCGCGGCCAACCTCTCCCGAACGTTCTTGATGACCAAGTTGTTCCTGACGTCTTAACGCTCAACTGCGACGAGCGACTTTGGGTTCCTCAATCCGACCGAGTTTGGTTCCGGCCATTACTATTCTCAGTCAGCCAGGGTTACTTTGTTAACCTTCTGAGAGTCCGCAAATCTGGTATCCTGTCACGCCATCGCCATGCTGGCCCTGTACACGCCACAGTACTGAAGGGTAGATGGCACTATCTTGAGCACCCTTGGTGGGCAGAGCAAGGCAGCTACGCTTTTGAGCCACCGGGTGATATCCATACGTTAGAGGTCCCAGAGGATGTGGAGGAAATGGTAACCATGTTTCACGTTACTGGCGCTTATATCTACGTTGATGTTGATGGAAATCCTGTGGGCGTTGAGGATGTCTTCAGCAAGATTCAGAAGGCCAAAGAGCATTACGAGAAAGTTGGACTAGGGGCGGACTTTGTGAACCAATTCATTCGATGAACCCCGCATGATTAAAGATGGGTAGAAAAAAAGGACATAGCAAAAAGGAAATAAAAAATAGAAAGTCATTTAGTTAATAAGTCATATCGCTTTTGGAGTTCTAGCCCCTCCTTGATACTGTTTGTGTTTGTACACGCTATGCATAAGCGTGAGGCACCAACTTACTGATCTAAGTAGATAGCGCGAAGGAAAATGCCTCCGCATTACTAGGCGATGGGCCCTCCCCGTCATTTAATATATATTGAGCATGTGGCAGGCACCCAAAAATTAATAAAGCATTCAATATACTAGATGGATTTTGGCATCCAATTCATTTACACACGCATACCCTATAGAAGCGTAACTACTACATAACACATTGTTGTTGTATAGAGCAGCCCCAGTCAATTATCATGTCGACAAAGATCAATGTCGCAGTTGTTCAACTGCATTCCAAAGTATGCCAAAATCTTTCATCGCTATAATTCTGCTACTGACAGTAGTTCGTAGACCCTTGATATAGATGGCAACTTTACAAAAGCTTGTGCGTTCATCCGCCAAGCAGCTGGACAAGGGGCCCAACTCATTGTTTTGCCGGAGTAAGTATTTTCTTGCATTCCATTTGATCAATTTTTTTTTTTCTTTCTCTCACCTTCTTATTCGGCTATACTCTATCATTTCATGATGAATAACTATTTTACAGATACCATTTGAACGGTTATTTACCTGAAGATCCCGTTTATATTCAGCAAGCTGCTCGATATAAGGAATATCTTGATCAGTACTGTGCTTTAGCACGAGAGCTTGGTGTCTGTCTTGTCCCAGGAACATTTGTTGAGAGACATCCGGCTTCTACTCAATCTGAACTCCCTGGCAATAGAACACTAAGCGATTCAGATGGGGATTATCAACTATTTAACACGTCTTACTTTATCTCTCATGAGGGAGAAATTCTGGGATCTTATAGGAAGAAAAACCTCTGGCACACTGAACGCCCCCACCAATCTCGTGGTTCGGAAAAACATTCCGTAATATCCACACCCTTGGGGAAAGTAGGGATTCTGATATGTTGGGATCTCGCTTTCCCAGAAGCTTTTCGCCAATTAGTGAAAGATGGCGCAGATATCATCATCGTGCCAACTTGCTGGACGCTCGACGAATCTCACGCCTATGGACTAAAATTAAATCCTAACTATGAAACTCTAGTTTTAAACACAATGATCACATCACGTTGCTTTGAAAATACGTGCGCCGTTGTTTTTGCAAATGCTGGAGGACCATCGGACACGTTTGTTGGACTATCGCAGGTCGCTTTGCCATTTGTAGGCCCTGTTGGTGGCATTTGGGATAGCTCAGAGAATTTCTTCATTGCTGAGATTGATATGGAAATTTTGAAGGAGGCGGAGCTTAACTACAAAGTACGAGAGGATATGGCAGAAAAAGATTGGCATTATTGAGAATATATAATATTTCATTGGAAGCTGGTCTTGGTTGTTTCTGAAGTACTCTGTTTAAAAAAAAAATCTAGAAGTTCCTTCATATGAAATAAGGTCTCTAAAATCCTAAATGCAATTAATGTCTAGATTATGAGCTTCTGGCTTCTATTCAACGTAATACAGCAGCGAAGATCTGCAAGGCGGTATCAGCCCGTAGCATCGTAGTCGTTGCTGCTGCAATAAAGAAGATAAACCCGGATTTGACAGCAAGCTCTTTTCCATCGCCCAGAATCGTACCCTCCCCAGAAATCGCAATGGCCACAGTCGGGCCCTTGTGATTCCAAATTAATTCTTCCTTTCCAGCTGGCATGTCGATACGAACCAAATCAAACTCGCCAATGGGCGGTTGGTATACCATTGTATACCCACTGGCTCCATCTTTACTTGGCTTTGCCGGTAACTTCAGATTATCTGCTTGTGTACTTGAATCAATTTTAAGAGTCTCAGAGAAGAGATCAACACTATCGCGGTCGGCAATAGGGCAAAGGCCACCGCTGAGCATGTTGTTTGAACGAGCCATGCACTCCACAATGTCTCCCGACAAATAGCAATGGACACCATCAGCGGGGATGAAAATTGCTTCGCCGGGCTCCAATACAAAGAAATTCATGCATAAAATGGCAATGAGCAACCCCGGGTCGGTAGCAGAGTATTGAGATTGTATGCGCTGAATCAACTCGAAAGTGGAGCTGGGATAGCCAAGTTTCTGAAAATCTTCTAGGGATTGTTGCTTCAGATCCTCTTCAATATCCTGGATAGTCTGTTCATCTGCCTTCAATATTCCACAGACAATATTTCGTAGAGTTTCTTCGTTCCAAGTGTTCGACTCTTCAGGCACGAAGCGCCGCAGACTTGGTATATTGAACATAGGGGATATTTGGGTCAAGTCTCTCCAGCCAGCAAATAGTTCGAATCGCGACAGTGCCACCGCAATCTCTGGCTTGTGATTAGAGTCTGAGAATTTTTCAGGGTCTTTCTCGTGAAGTTTAGCTGCTAGAGAGTTATTTGGATGAATCTGTAACGGCAGAGCTTTGCCTATTGAAAGGATCTGTAATGCATAAATCAGACTATTGTTCTTGCTGAACACAAGTGCAGCTTACCTTTGGTAGAAACGGAAGATTATTTCCGAATTTCTCCACTGAGTATGAACCGAGCAATTTTTTCTCATTGGATTTTAAGATGTCGGCAAGTGTTTGGCCACTTTCCAAATCTCTTGCTGGAAAGTCTGGATAGTCGCCAAACCACAGCTCGGAGTAATACTCATCGTCATTGATAGCGAAGTCGGTTCCAGGTGTCTTTTTGCAGAGTTGCGCGGCGAGCGACTGGTTTCCTTTCCTTCCCCAAGGATAATTGTTGCAAGTTCCGCTTAATTGAAACAGCCGTGATACACTTGTCATGGTGATAACTTTTTTTTTCTCTCTTTGGTCGGGCGTATACTAATCGTGCTCAGACCAATGGTCTATAAATGCAGCTTGGGGAAAGAGCAGTAAAAATTTCATGAATAAAAATTTTCTTACAAATAAAATCCCAGCTCCCTTTGATTAGCTCTGAAGATCCCATGGAAACAGAAACATACAAATGCGAGAATGCGCCGTTATTGACTAGATCTATGCGAGATCTCATATCATGATGATCTCACCACTGGGTCCTTGCCACAACTATTAGTGGAGGCGGAACCACTATATAGCTACAGTAAGCAGCAGCAACTTTCTGGACAAATAATAGCTGCTCATATTGCAATTCATCGTGATATAGATGTGTTGTAGGCAATCGGTATGGTCTTGATGATTTATGGGTGACGTCAACCTTATTTTCACTGTCGTTGATTAGAGTTTGGGTTGCTCAGTCTCTCAAAATAGTGAGGACGCTGTCAAAGATGACGGTAGTTTATCCAGATTAAAGTTCAAATATTCACAAATTTTAAGAATACGACATCCAGAAATAACATCAGAATATTATATAGAACTCTGAATTGCTCAATGGTTTTATATTAATACATGTAACTTACTCATAAATACCCCCAGAGTCCATCAACAGCAATTTTATGCACATTTTGAGTTGCAGAAACTTTTTCGAGCATGACTAGAATAATTATATCATTTCTATTAACGGACAGAAGATACAAAGCAGATCCAAAGGGCAGGCGCTAATTGATGATTGCTGGATATCATGTTATCAAGTTTATAGCATCTCCAATCGTTCATAATCATCATCCGTTTTAATAATTGTAGAAGATTAACTTAGGATCAACAGCCTCTAAACTCGATCTGTCAAGGATTTGTAAATTGCTTTTGAGCCGAATGGCCTTTCTACCCACAGTTTTCTAGAGTACACTAGCTCATAGTAGCCCAGATCTCAATGAATATCAAGTCACCGATAATTCAGCTAGCGCTAGACTAACAAGAGATGATTTACTCTTCAAACTGACGAGCAAAATAGGTAAATCGGTCGTGCATAACTTAATGACCCCTAATTGGTAACATTTTCTGTTCAGCCATTCACAACAACTCCTCCGTTGCAATGTAAAGTCTGTCCACTGACACAAGAGCTGTCCATTGAAGCGAGAAAAACGACGCAACTCGCGATTTCAGAGGGCTGGGCTGGTCGGCCCATAGGACTGGTAAATTCTTTTTGAGCTTTTTCGTTCATCGTTGCAGGAATCAACGGAGTCCACACTACGGTTTCGTTAGCAAGTCTCAAACAGTTCTCAGCATATATGCTTACCCGGCCCTGGGGCGACAGCATTAACTCTAATTCCCTTTGAGATATACTGATTGCTCAGCCCTCTTGTGAAGGAAATTATCCCTCCTTTAGTAGAGGTGTAGTCCAGTAAGTCTGGTCGGCCGATGTATGCGTTTATAGAAGCGTTGTTAATAATAACACCACCGCGCTTCATGTGCTTGAGTGAGTATTTCGCCATAAAAAAATATGAGTGCATGTTGATATTGAAAGTGTGCATCCACTGTTCGTCTGACAAATCGAGTATATCCTCAACCATCATTTGATCTACAAGGCAGAGTTAGCGCTCGCCTCATTCTTCGCCAACAAAACGATAGCTTACAGGCCGCATTGTTAAAGAGAATGTCAATTCCACCCATCTTTTCTAAGGAGAAATTGACTGCATCTTGGCAATTCTCTTTTTTGACAAGATCTGTGGCGAATAGATAACAGGTTCCCCCAAGAGCCTCAACCTGTTTCTTAGTACCTTGCGCATCTTGCTCTTCTTCAGGGAGATAAACAATGGTTAGTATGGCGCCTTCCTTCGCAAATAACACTGCCGTAGCTGCTCCTATGCCACTATCACCGCCAGTGATGAGTGCTCTTTTGCCTTGGAGCTTATTTGCTGCCTTGTAAGTTGTGCTTTTCCCACCTACATCGGGCAGCTCCTCACGAACGGGTGTAGGATCGGGCATATCTCTGTCCTTTCCCGGAAATTCCTGCTTAGAAACAGGAATATTTTTTTCTTTTCGCATACTGTTGTTAGAAGACTGTACTGAACGTGTTGGAGTCATATCATACCATCTTTGAATTGAGATGTCATGGTGGTCGAATGTGAATGAAGTTTCAGGTAATTGAATCCACCAGAGAGATGAAAATATGAAGCGATAAGATACAATAGACACGATATAACACGATACCATACTATAGCAGAATTATACGTGAACTCATAACCTCTCCGTCAGCCTAACCGTGAGACACATCATTATACTGAAATGATGCGTAAGTTTCGTCATGGTGGATCCAATTTCGAATTAGGTCAACGATACAATTTGCAGTAGTTAAAGGTAATCTATGATATGTGCACTTCGATTTTCTATAGCTTGGCAATGACGCGACGGGCTACTTCACTGCATGTCGCGAAGTAAGTGCAGAAGAACCCAAGTTCAATGCTGTTAAGTTCAATGCTGCTAGTGCGTGGCACTTGGTGTGCAGCGCCATTTAGTACATTTGACGTATACTTTGTATAACAACAGCCTCATGCGGACCATCTTCTATTTGTCTTCACATGCGAATTTGGATCTTGATCTAGACAACAATATTTAAATACTACACTCTGTATCTAATACAAATACTAACTACTGTGCAAATCTATTAAGCCGGCCTCCATTCGAAATGATGCGGTCCTTTCGCTACCGGACCAGGGTCTTCGCCTGGCACTCCAGGCTTATTGTACGAGTGAGCCCCAAAATAATCCATTTGCGCCTCCATAAACTTTGTGGGAAGCATTTTACCTGTGGTATACTTAACATACTCAAGCATTGCAGTAAGTGCGGGCAAGTAATGGTTAGCTATAATCCCTCGAGAGACAATTTCTTTCAGTCCTGAGTAGCTGCGCTGCAGCTCCCGCCCAACGGAGCTGTCCAGCTTGACGTTTGTGAGTGATTTCTTCTCTTTCAACAGTGGCTCAAGTAGGTCGGCGATGGATTCTGATTGAATGATGCACCCTGCGCGCCATATTCGAATGCACTCAGACAAATTGATGTTCCAACCTTCATCATTGGACGCCCGTGCAATCAGTTCCATTCCTTGGCAGTAGGAGGCCAAGAAGGCACAGTAGACGGCCCGACGGACGTCCTCAATCATTTGGCCTTTATCTTTGATATCCTGAACGGGTTTCGGTTCAGGAATAGAAAATTTGTCGGCAACCTTTAGACGTTCTTCGCGGTTTCCCGACGCCACGCGAAAGTAAAATCCTGCTGCAAGGGTCGGGCAAGATACATGTCTCATTGCCGATTCCATAATCGACCATGAGGGCGTTCCTTCAGTACCATAGTCATCCTGTACAACCTTGTCGAGGACATTATCAAGAACGTAGCCCCCTTGATGCCCCCCTGTTTTGCCGTTTGCCGTTTTCTTTGTCTGGCAAATATCCGAAGCAATTTTGATCAGGTAATTTGTATGTAATTCGCCATCATCATTCCATGCTGCAAAAATTTCACCAATATGGTCATAGTCAAGTCCCATTCCGCTATGTAGGAAACCCCAAGCCTCGCAGAGAGCAGAGAGCATACCAACCTCGATGCCATTATGGACCGTCTTCACAAAGTGTCCTGAGCCGCCTGGCCCGATATTCGATACGCATGGAACGCCAGATTTAGGGTCCTTCGCCGCATATAGTTCCAACAGCGGCATGACCTCCTTGAGTGCCGTAGCATTTCCTCCAGGGGACATACTTGGTCCATGTCGAGCAGACTGATAACCGCCAGAAACTCCCATTCCGATCCAGTCCACGCCAATATCTTGACATGCTCTTTGTCTCCTCTCGGTATTTCTATAATGCTCGTTGCCGCCGTCCAAAATGATATCACCCTCGCACAGCTTCGGCTCGATTTTCTTCAGAACTTCATCAGCTGGCGTGCCATGTGTGATGGAAAATAGTATCACTTTTCGGCCACCATTCTGTCCCAAGCTGGCAGTAAATTTTGATATATCATGAAACCCAGTAATCTTACCGGTCAGACCACCAACCTGATCGGCTTGTTTCATAAAATTATCAACATTCGCGCTCTTGGCATCCCAAATAGACACATCGAGACCGAGCTCGGAAAAAGCGAATCCCATCATAGAGCCCATATTCCCTGCACCCACAATACCAATGTGCTTGAATTTCATAATTATATCTGACTGAGCACCCATGGTTACTGATCGTTCGAATATAGATGAGCCTTAACGCAAAAGATAAAGCCACAGCAGCAGAGCTATTTTTAAACGCCAGGGAACAATATAGTGTGATTATCGGAAGACGTGTCAATTCAACTCACATTTGCATGAGAATTGCCACATGAAAGCTACATCAATAACAGCTGCGCTGTGCTGGTTGAATGACGCAATTGTTGTGACAACAATGCAAGCATCAGCATGACGTTATATTTCTTGTACATAACACCGACGTGATAGTATTTCAAGTTTTTTCTAATAGAAGTAATTTTTTTATCAGAGTGTAAATCTTTTCATTTAAAAAAAGAAAGTCGTCGTATTGTCGCGATGGGTATCGAATACCAAGGTCACAGCATTCCTACTGCTTTCGCGTCTTGCAGCATCCCTCGTTACTTTGACGCGAAACTACCACAAAAATTAGAGGCTATTCGCAATGCCGGGTTTGATGGAATAGAAATATCTATGCCAGATATACTGGCATATGGCTGCGATATCGAGGGAAGAAAACTTAAAGAAGATGACTATGATATCCTTTCAGACGTAGCTGGGAAGATTCGAATTCTAACCGATCAACTTGGCCTTGTTATTCTCATGCTGCAGCCGTTTTCAAGATTTGAAGGATGGCATAAAAATACACACGCACACGAGAGAAGAGAAGCATTTACACGCGCCAAAGGATGGATAAGAATTATGGAGTGTTTAGGCACCGACATGTTACAGGTATGCGCATCTTAGAGCTCTGGATATAATGATACCTAACTATTTCTAGGTCGGCTCATCAGATGCCCGAGACATATCATCTTCCTTGGACGACCATGCTTTGGATTTGCAGCAGTTGGCGGACCTGTTGGCGGAGAAAGGTTTTCGACTTGCTTATGAGAACTGGTGTTGGGCAACCTATGCCTCAAAATGGAAAGACGTCTGGGAGATATTGCGCAAAGCTGATCGCAGAAATATTGGCCTTTGTCTGGATACTTTCCAATCAGCTGGTGGAGAGTACGGTGATCCATCTACAGAGTCAGGTTATATCGAAGACTTAAGCCCAACTGAGCTTGACAGCCGCTGGAAACAAAGTCTGGCCGAGTTGGAACAGACTGTCCCTGGAGATAAAATCTTCGTGCTTCAGGTTTCAGACGCATACAAGATGAAGCGACCTCTGCGTAACACAAAGGATAGAGCAAGATCGATATGGAGTCACGATTATCGCCCACTACCCTTTGGCGGTGGGTATCTGCCGATTCAAGACTTTCTGAATTCTGTACTGCGAACTGGCTTCAGGAGCTGGCTTTCTGTTGAAGTATTTGACTCGAAGCCCAAGGAAAAATTGTCCATGGAGGAGTATGTGGAAGCCGCCATGCATTCCTTGATTCGTATGCTCGTTGATACAATGCAGTGAATTTATAGACCGAGAAAGGCTCAAATAGAATACGCTTGACACAAAATAACTATAAATTACGGGCTATGGATGCAATAGTAAGGCGAATGCGCACGAATTGGGTGTAGGCACAGGGTAACTCTGTATAGTAGGCACACTGTATTAGTGTACTTCAGTGGAGTATCAGCTAAAGTTGCATCCAAAAGTGGCTGTTTTAATAACTTATGTTACAGAAACAGGAGGACACTCCCATTTGGCGATATAACTTATCGTATAAATTGCAAAGGCATACCAGCTTCGGCAAATGCCACTTGTATTATGTTTACTAAATGCAGGTGGGAATTATCGTTGTATTAAGGTTTCAATAGCACCCTTTACGCTCTGTTACGGATTAATGCAAGAGTTTGCCACGAGACAAGCAACACCATCCAAGAATTTTGATTGACCGCCAAGAGAACTTTATAGGAGATGTACTCCAGAGGAACGCTCCTGTGATGGCCTAGAACTTGCCCGAAGTTTTCATTGGCATGAGTAGCTTGAACTTGAATTGTATACGTGTGATGACGTCAATTTGCCTTTAGCCAAACCCTTTATATAACCTTTCTGTTCCCTTTTTTTTTTTGAACTATTTCAAAAGATGATCCAAACCAAGTACGCGGTGTGCGTAGCCGTGAACACATAGTTCGCGCAAAGCGGGCGTTGTTTATCTGTACCCACACGCAACAATTAATACACTAAAGATGAGATGCGGACTCGAACTCACAACATTTGTACTGCTGTTGCTCGTGCCGTGGGCGACGCTCCAGATGCTGGGCCTCTCGAAGATGATACGTTGAGAAAAGGTCAAGTTTTCCAACGTTTGGCCAGCCTCTTTTTCTGTTTAGCCAGCATTTTCCCTCCGATATTTGACTTCGAATATTCACGATACTGTTCTTCTGATTTCCTCGAAATAAGGCATCAAGTCTGGACGATTGAAGAATGTGAATATACGGCATCATTTTGTCAAACTATATCGCACACCACACAGTCACGACGCAGATGCAATTGGGAAGCGCAACTTATTCCAGTTGGGGATCTGGGGTATAGCGGCTCGACGTTTCTTATGACTAGTAACGGAAAGTATATCGCCAAGTCACTAGATCGCCGATTCGAATACCGCTTTTTTATGTATGAAATATTCCGACCTTATGTGGACCATATGACGACTCATCCTGGCAGCCTTCTTGTCCGCGTCACGGACATGCTATACGTTCCAGGAATGAACTTGAGCAGGATCCTAGGTCTCTCAGCAACACATCTTGTTGTCATGGAGAATTTATTACATGGGAAAGAGAAAGAGAATGAAGATATTAAAGCTCAATGGAGTGCCTATGATCTAAAACCCGACAATTATTTCTTTCCGGAGCGCGATATCGCAGGCGGTAGCCTAACATCTCAAAATGTAAAAAACAAGCTAGTCGATAAAATGCCTAGCCGGCTACGAGTCTCAGCTCAAATGGCGGATCAAATTTTCGACATATTGAACGCAGATACAGAATTCCTTGCTAACTCGAATGTGGTTGACTATTCTCTGTTCCTAGTTAGGTTTCCTGGCCCTTGTCAACATTTAAAGTCTCATTCTACTACGGAATTTGCTGATACTCTACAAGCTGCTAGGAGGAATGATAAAGAGACTTGGAGAAGTGGAGTAACATCAATTGACGGTAAATGGATATATCGTATCATTATAATAGATTTCTTCTGGGCCAGACACAAGTTGCAGCCGAAGATACTGTCAGCACTTGTTAAAGCATTCAATATCTATGCTAAGAAAGGTCCAATGAGTATTACAACGGACCCATTTGAGTACAAGAGGCGTTTCATGAATATGGTTCATAAGTTGATATCAGGAAGCGATACTTAGAAATCTGAAATTGACAGGCACCTTTAGCTCTGAACTACACTTGACCAAGGAATATCAAGTACATCGATGTCAAACACTACTGGGTGCCACTTGAGAGATACTTATTCAATTAAACAAGCCTATATAATCGTTCGAGATAAGCCCAACTAACCTGCCTCCGCCACCTAAGCATGATCTTGAGATAACAGCTCGCTTACATACTCAGCAATTACGAGCATCTTCTCTTCAGTATAACTCCTCCCGACAATCTGTAAGCCAACATGCGCTCCATCATATAATTCCGCATCGTAATCTTCAACGGTGGCGCTATCGAGTTCGTTCAAAGGTACATAACCCGGATCATACTTATCAATGTCCTTATCCGCGAGAGTAACTGGCACATTGACACTTGTATAGTTCAAGATATTAACAAATGCACTATAGCCGTAATATTTATACTTTTGAGGCCTTGCTGCCGCATAAGGTGCAACTGGACAAATGAAACCATCAACTGGCCGACCCGTACCAGTTATTTCAATAGTAGAGTTCCAGTAATCCAGATATTCGGTTTGTAAACGGCGTCTCTCGATGTTGTTTTCTGCAATTTGAGTGGCGTTGAATTGCTCGCCTGGCGAGGTTCCAAATACTCGTAGTATCTGTGGATGCATTCTTTCTCCCGAGAGAGCGAAAGCGTCATGAACATTTTTACCTCCATCATAGCGCCATGAATTCACTATAGCACCCATCAGCGCTTGATGTGAGTTAGCTGGTGGTGTCCATTCAACGACTTTATGTCCAGCTTTTGTAAGAGCCGCTGTGAGCACAGAGATGGCGCGAGCGACAGGAGGCTGAGGATTAACAACTCCATCAGTTTTTAGGACTCCGAATACAAGTGGCCCTTTCGAGGTCACCTTTGTGAGTTCTTTGGTTTCTGCTTCCAGCGTATCGCGCCATGGCATGTCAACAACTAGAGGATCATGCAACCATGGTTGTTGGGATAATATTGCTTGAACGAGCAGCTTAGCTCCCGCTGCGGTTGTGGCCATTGGTCCAACAGAAGACAAAATGCTGTTCTGGCCATCCATAGAGGTTGCTATTCCCCTATAGGGCAGTCGGTCCCACGTTGGTTTAATACCGTATGTTCCACTAAACGCGGCCGGCATTCTGATTGAGCCTGCGATGTCTGTTCCAAATCCACCTGGTGAGCCTTTCAAACGAATCAAGGCACCTTCGCCACCAGAACTGCCTCCTGAGCAAAGAAATCGATTTTTCGGATTCCATGTATACTCGATAATGTTATTGAAAGTCTCGCCAGACATCAGCGTTTGGGGGCAGCTCGTCTTGCAGTACAAAACAGCACCGAGGTTGCGAAGCTCTCTAACCATTTCGCTTTCAAATGTTCCTCTTCTTGAATCGTCTTTATTCCCTTCGAATGTATCCATCCAGCCAACATACCCCATTGTCGTCTCGACTCCTTTGACATGAAATTGATCTTTTAGAGAAATGGGTACGCCGTGGAGCAATCCGATTGGCTTTTTGTGCTTGGCAAAATAAGCATCGAGAGCTTTGGCGGATTCGATAGCCGCGTCAAAAAAGAATTCGTGCACACAATTGACCTAGTAATTATTAGTTTATCTGATTATAGTGATATATAATGAAGCATTGCATACCAGTTGGTGGGCAATAGCCGCTCGATGGCAAAACGCCTCAGCCACCTCAACAGAAGTCCAGCTTCCTGCTGCAATTTGTTTCGCAATACCTCCAATATCGGTTTCCGTAATTTTACTCTCCTTACTGTTGAGAAACTGGCGTATATATCCATCTGTAACATCTTTTTGCTCTTCGGCAGAAGGGATTCTATCAAGGCGCCATTTCTGTGGAATGGAGTCAAGAATTGCTTGACGCTTTGCTTCTGCTTTCTTTTCCCAATCTAGAGCCATTATGCTGACACACAGAAGAATTCCAACTTGATTGTGTAAGATAAATCTTTGTTTACTGTAGCCAGGCAACAGCATACCATAGCTAATGGCCAGCTCCATTTATACAAATCAAAGCATATCTGTACCCCTTTAAAGTAAACTATCTATTCTTGTTACACCTCCTTGTTCAACTGATTTCCAAGCTTGATTTTTAGGCTCATCGTGCAATGATTCTATTTGTAAGCCAAAATGTTTGAAACAGCCCATTTGAGACTACGCCTTCTAAAAAGTATATTTTACTCATTCACATCTTCCTATGACGTATAACTCTGTCGTTTTGAATAAGAAGTCTTGAATAATGAGGATAAAACTACTTTTTGGGATTACTGATCATCATTTTTATTTACTGATCACGCTATTTTGTTTACTGATCATGCTCGATAGATCCTACTTCTTCATGGAAAGAGCCTCACCGTACAATTCTGATTCTGAAAAAGGTAGCTTTATAATAAATAGATAATATGCTTATTTTTGTGAAGTTGTGATTATTATTTATAGACACGTTTACAGAGAAGCTATAATTATCTCTCTGTTACCCTTTGGCCTAGGCTGAGGCTACAGCCACTAAGAAAGTAAAACATTGAATGAGGGCAGCCAAGCAGCGATGGAATGAATATACCCTAACTTATATCTTATCTTGAAGACATTTTTGAGTGAATATTAGGCAACAGGTTGGTGTTCAAAGCAGCATTTATTAAGATTGCCTGATGGCTATCTTATCGGTGATACCGTAGAAAAGGTTCGCTTGGCCATGTGTGATTGCGTCCGAGGAGTGGCATGAGTTGACATTTGGGTTTATGTAATTGTTGGAGACAGTCCAAATAGCATCAATATTAGACTAAGAGTAAAATGAATTCACTGAATTCTCTAGATTGCAGTTCATAGAAGGTTACTGTTTGATACTGAATGAGAAGATGTAGCGCCTATCTTGATCAAAGATTTACCTATATAAATGGGGGTGCATGAGTTCACGCATTAGGACAGCATGTGTGTGCTCAAGTAATAGCTGATCAAGAAAGCTAATTCCCGTATTACAAGTGTGCCGGAAAGGTGCTACAAAGGTGCTACTATTCGCAGACGCGCATCGATGGATTTTCAAAGTTGAAAGCCGTCTATTAGATCGGGAAACGGCGGCGTAAAATACAAGATTGAGGCTAATATACGATAATAATTCCCAGTTTTTCAACTAGAAGCCTCGAGCTCAGTTTGGTGATCATTGATTGGCTATTTGTCACGTGATTTGCCCGGCTAGCTCAATCGGTAGAGCGTGAGACTCTTATGAGGTACACGTTCTGTATTACAATCTCAAGGTTGCGGGTTCGACCCCCGCGTTGGGCTTTTCCTATAACATCACCAACACTGAGTTGGCTTCATTTTTTGAACATTTATCAATGCGCTCGATTCATTTTTTATGGCCGTGAACGAACATGGCCAGTCTCCATTACATGCTAATTCAACTTATCGTCTTGAGATTCCTATTCCGACAGGTCATCATATACATAGCATACTGAATTCATGGTAACTGGCAGCTTCATCTTTTGCCTAGCCTGGTAACCTACTCAATGCAGGCTGTGTTTGTTATGAGACGGCAGTATATATAGTGTTTCATGCTTGTTAAACATGTCTCATTACGATCGTCTATCTGGTGTAACACTGGATACGAGTACCGTCTTAACCAGGAGGATCAACATCAATCACAACACTGAAATTACCCAAAGCAGCAACTTTAAAAATTATTATGGAGTACGGATGAGTTCAGTGAGCATCATAACCAGCCCCTGGCGTTAGCGAATGCATGCAGATTAGCATAAAGTTCAGCTGGCTTGATCGGATTGAGCCGATCACTGTCAGTCAGATCATCTCAAGTAGCTAGCTAATAGTGGAGATCTTTCCATCAGAACCTGCAATCGAACTCTGCAAGGACTACATACGCCATATGGTAGTACCATTTCTTTGTTTATGCAAAGATCAGCATCATTGAAATCACCCATCAATGAAATCACCCAAAAGTATTATTTCCGACTCTTACTCCTAATAAAACTCTCGCCCTGTATGGTGTTCCCTGCCGAATGTAGGGATACCTACCCCTTCCTATCATTCTGCTTAGGTGCGTCTATTTGTAATTGTATGCCTATATGTCAGGTTGCTTACCAGCCTGAAAAGAACATCAAGTTGAACACCTGTTGGGGACCGAGCCGCTTGCCCCGCGTGCCTCGTTCATCCCTCAGATCAAACTATTCAAATGGCGGGGAAGCTCTCAAATGCCGCGAAGGAATATTGTCACAATAAAACCGCACCCCGAGTTGCACTTACGAACATTGTTATTCGGCCGGTAGAATCATCCAGACTCCGTTATCACCATCATTGCCATGTCGACCCCAGAGGTCCAAGAGGAGAATGCGCGAATAGCTCGCGAGATGATGCTTCGGCGCCAACAAGAGGCACGGCGTACAGTTATTCCTCGCTTCGGCCCCGCTGTCGACGGCGTGCTCTGGAGCCGAATCTACCTAGACGAAAGCTCACCGATACCGATCCTTAGTGTTCTCGAGCTCAATCTAAAGCCTGGGATCGACATCTTAGATAACTCTAAGCCACCTCGTAAGCTATGGGATTCTGCTCTGCATTATATTAGCTCCATCTCTGGCTTTTGTGCCGTTAAATGGGGACCAACACTGGACGAATCTCCTACCACCTTGTTATGCATGATTCACTGGGATAGTACCGTCGCCTGGCGAAAGTTCCAGTATTCTCTAGGGTTCAGCGCTCTTATTGGACTGTTTGAATCTGACGTTTCAAATCGTTGCGCAAAACTGAGCTTATTGGACCTCTCATGGCTTGACAGAGCCGCCATTGTTGATATCGTGTCGGTTACTTTTGACGCTCAAGATATGTCATCACCAGAACTTCGTGTAGCCTTTAAAGAGAGTTGGAACGCACATGTTGTTTCAGTGACCAGTGAGTATGAAGGCCTTCGACACTCTCATATAGTATGGCTCGAGAATAATGCGTCGATGTTCTTCGATCCAACGCCGGCTGAAGCTGCTGCCGCGACTACTCTGGCTACTTTCACCGCGTTTCTTGCCTGGGATGGAGAACAATACGATGGCAGTCGCATTGAACATCTATGTAATAGCTTTCAACCTTCACTGTCATCCTTTGGCGGCAATGAGCCAGCTATCTTAAGAAAAACGGTTCAACTCAGGAATCAACTTCAACAAAAAGACCATGATCCACCGCGACAGCCGGCCATGCAGGCTCCCGGCTTAGACTCTATTCTCCAAGCGGATGTTTCACGTCATTGTAGCGCTGACCTTGTCAATCTCAGAGAGCATGCACGTCTAGCTCTCACTCGCAGCATAAGCGATGCAAGAGCGAGGATACGGCTCTTTCCAGCTCCACAAGGTTCATTCATATCCCAAGGTGAACTATACGAAGGAAATATGCCAATGACCTGGGGATGGCAGTCAAGATGGGGATCCATCCATGGCTATCACTTCGTGGATGTCGCTTGGATGTACCTGAAACCGAATGCTGTGCGAACTCGGGGTCCTCAAATATATGGCCAGCTCAGTGATGAGATTGGAACCTTGAAAGGTTTTGTCAAAGCCTTTTGGGCGCGTGATGTAGAGAATAAAAGGAAAATTGCTATGTTTACAGGTCAGAATATAGTCAATCGCCGTGATTGTATTTATATCTAGCTAATCCATTCTATATATAGTCTGGAATGACGAACATGCACGAGAAGCTGCCTTACACGAATACCGCCGGATATTAGATGACTTTGCCGGGTTGTCAATACATTTAGCAGCGTCAATAACACAACAGGCTTTTCCCATGGCTCGTGGCCCTCTTGGTGTGTGGCTCGATTCAAGAAGTTACATCGAGTTAGCTACCTTCTACATCCCACAAGGAGCGCATGAGCGGCAGCTCTTTGAACAAGCGTATGCTGCTTTTGACCGGTTCGTTACCTTAATGTCCATCAAAGCACTTATACGTAATTATCACAAAGCAGTTCAACTAACTATACGCCTCTTGGGCTTGAAGCATGACGGTACCTTCGCAAATAGGAGGAGTCCCCAGAGCGTGCTTTGTTAGCGATGCAGGGGGCTGGGAGCCTGCCGAAGCCACTGAGAATCCGGATTATCAGCTTTTCACAGGAGTAATTATTTGGGAGAATCCGGACGCAAGGATAGAGTGGTATGGAGAGCTATTTAGGCTCTCCTGCGAGTCGTATGAATTGTTCGGCCATAAGCTCAATGCTCTGAAACTTACAGCTGCGGGAGGAGTTAAATCGCGATTCCTAGCACTACAAAGGCAGTAATATTAACATTATCAATTCAATTAGTTTAATCTTGGCCTCTAACATTGAGTCTAATCACAACCTAACTGGCAATCTCATATGAGCAAAATGTTTCATATCACCGTCTACCTAATTTGAGACGCATCATATCGGTAAACCACTCGTTCGCTAAACTCTGATGTGTCTCTCAGGCCCTTTTTGAAACATGAGCTAGGCTGTTGGAGTGCATCATGGCAGCTTCTTATTCCTTAGGAAAGGCAGTAGAGCGGAGCTTTTCAATACCAAAAGCTTTTCTTCATAACATTATAATTTTTTATTATTCTCTTAGTTGGGCAAGCCATTCTTGGAAGATTTGCCTCTTGGCCACAAGTATGTAACCAAAAATGATTCAACAACTGCAAGCTTTGAATAAGTATATAGCTTGTGCTGGAATGTGTGTTGTCGCCAAAGTCCCCAACGCCAATAATTCCCATAATTAGATAATTGTTCTCGTCTATTTCTTTAATTCCAGTGGAAGAAAAAAAAGAGCTCTCTTAATATTTTCAGCTCTTCATCTCGTTCTCACCTCCTCCTAGCAGTGATACGCACACTACCGATGCTATCGCAGCCACGGTACCCAGAATCATCATCTGCAATCCTTCCCAGAGGCAGCGCATCCAACTGCTAGATGCGTCTCCGCTCCTCAACAGCCAGCTCTTGCCTGCTCCAAAGGTCATCAAAGCCACCAGGCACGCTGCGATACTCCATCGGAGACCAAGGCCTACCGTCGCAGCGAAAAAGTATGGGAGAAGAGGAATGGCGCCGCCAATGATGTAGCCTAGTGAGATGGAAATACCGGAAGCGACTGGTGAAATGGGCAGTTGTTCAGTGCTATTTGAGCTTCCACCGGCGGAGAGTTCAGATCGTGCGAACTGCAGCTGGCGAGCTGTGTCGTAAAGGCCTTGGCGCTCTTTGAGAGTGGACATGATATCCGCAACCATCCAGCCTGGCAGAGCGAGAGGCTCCAGGTGCTGTCTCACAAGCAATTCTTGAGCATCTTTACTCTTTTCATCCAAGCTGTCTCTCTCAGTATCGTGACGTAGCATCCCTTTGAGCTCTTCTTCGTCGCCATCCTGGTCTTTCGCCTGATCCGAGGGCAATTCGTCTTTGGCAGAGAGGTAGCCACCGATGCCCATGCTGATACTTCCCGCGCAGAGTTCGGCCAGACCGGCGTAGATGACGGTGTCTGTGCGGCCAAGGGAGCTGAGGCCCGCCGTGAGGGCGAAAGGCACTGTTAAGCCATCCGAGAAACCGAGGGTGAAATCTGAGAGAAATCGGATGAGGAGAGGACTTCTTTGTTTTGACATGATGGTCGCGGGTGGTTATGAGGATAGGAGACGAGGTGGTTGAGAGAGACAAGCTCTGGATAGCTGCTCAATGGACACGAGGATAAAAAAGCGAGACAAAGGGCACAGAATAGAGATGTGAGGTGAATCAGATCCGCCAAGAAGCTATCGATAGCTGTCCGAGACAAAATAGTGTTATAATCGAATAACCAATTCCTTGGTAGAGCTTCCCGTAGAGCTTTTTCTTGGTTTTGGAGGTGTTGGTAGCACGAGCTTTAGAATAGTCACTCGGCCGGCGCACAAGATCTCCAACTCTGGATCAGTTGAGCATGCGGTACTACACAAGAAATCCTCAGCCCACACCCTTGCGTCTGCACGTATGTTACATCGCCTAAACAAATAGCTTCTGCTTCCCCGGGGCAAACATTCCAGCCGCACAGCCCGCTCATCCGCCCATCATCCCCATCTCTGCGTCTATTCTGCTCGCCACCAACCCAAGTCAGGACACCGACGGGTCTCGCCAGAAAGGCCATTATCACCTCAAAGGGGAAATCGATGTCTCTTTTCACTGACAAAAAATCCTCTCGGCAGCTTTCCAGCCGACCAGCCGCGGAAGCTGATCCAGGCACACTGACGGGTGGCTGCTCCAAGCAGATGCTCGGTTCCGACCCACGTGCGCCTAAAACACCCTGTGCTTAAAAACACATGGACGCTGATTCGAAAGGCGCGCGGAGAAAGAAGGCAGACAGGCGCACAAGACTGGGGCAGGGCCTTTTTGAGAAGCAGGGATTCTTGGTTAAGGACGTGGGGTGGCGCGCCGCCAACATCAACGTGCGTCTTTAGCGGGGATACCGATGGATTTGCTCTATTTTTTTTTTTTATATGACATATTTGTTTCTGTAATTTGAGATGGCCTATTTATTATTTTCGTGGCTAATTTTGGTCCATTAATTGTACAGTTGTTCGACAGCGAGGACTTTCTAAAGAGAGAAAGAAAATGAATGAATGAAAGCAGATATGTAAATCCAAGTACCTATGATAGTACCAATAGGAGAAAAGAGGGGAACCCGGCACGATGGATACAATGATGGATGATAGATAGTTTTTTTGCTTCTGTTTGGCTACTAGAAAATTGGAGAGTTGCCCGACTAGGAAGCTGGGACTTTTGATGTGCCGGAGGTGGCGCTGTGCTGTGCACGAGCCGGTGTAAGTCGGTCTAAACCCCGACAAGGATGCAGGCCGTCATTACCGCTCTTTGCTGAATTTTTTTTTTTCCTTGGCGGACGAGGTTGATGGCTCAGTGTGAAAGGTGGTGGTTGCAGATTATGCAGACATCAGAGAGCACGATGGACAGATGCCTAATTATCAATTGGCGCGTAAATTTTCTTCTTATTTGTTGCCAGTGTTCAAACTACCAAGTCAATTCACCCTTTCCTCCCAACTTTGCCAATTGCAAAATACAAAGTTTAACTAAATAATGATATATATACTTCAAAGGGCACAGTAGAAACGCAACATTTAGTCGGTAGTAGAAACGGGAGTGTAGCCCTTGGGAGGGTGAAGGCCATCAGGGAGCTCAATGGTGTCGGCATAGTAGCTGACAGCCTTGCTGTGCTCCCAAGTCTTCTTAATAGCGGGCAGGATGGTGCGACCGGAGAAGCTATGGTCAAGGTTCAGGTTGGGAGCAGGGTACTGGTGGTTGCCACCGTCCTCGTTGAAGATGCCGGCATATGAGACATTCCAGTAGTAGCTGTCGAGCACCTTGGTGGATGACCACTGGCGAAGACGGTCACCAGTCTTCTGGGCGACCCAATCGAAGACATTGGCACCAACGTCCCAGCGACCCAGAGTGTGGAGGTTCCAGTTGGCCTCAACGGTAGCAATCTCAGAGTAGTGAGTGTAGAAGTTGTTGTCAGTGGTGCCAACAAGGTGCTTGGGAACGGCGTCTCCCAGCAAGATGCCGAGAATGCGGTTGCGGTCAGTGTAAGTCTCGCTCTCATCCCAGGTAAGAAGCACCATGGTGTTTTGCATGAAGTTCTTGTCGTTGAGGAGGGGCTCGAGGAAAGTGCGGCACCACTGGCCAGCGACGCCAACATTGGTATCGTGTCCATCAGAGGTCATGTTGGGGGTGATGAACATCCACTGAGGCAGCTTGTTCTCCTTGAGGTCCTTGTGGAACATGGACTTGCCAGTGTCAATGAGAGACAGGTTCTTGATTTGAGACAGGCGCTGCTCATAGTGTGCTACGCTGTTGGCGAGGATAGCAGGGTTGTGCTTGCGAACGTAGTCATTGGCGCCGTTCTTGGTGTTGACGTAGTTGAAACCCTCATAGCCAGAGTAGGGCATGTCCTCCTGGTAATGACCCCAAGAGATGCCACGGTCCTCGAGAAGGTCGATGACAGTCGACACATTGAAGTCGGTGGCGTACAAGTCATCGTTCTGCATGCCAAAGTAGTCGCCAGCTATGGAGGAGAGGTAATTGGGCTGTGAAGGGTGAGTGACAGAGAACAGGTTCGACAGCGTGATACCCTTCTTAGCGAAAAACTCGAAGTTGGCTGCGACTCTGTTAGCATTGCCTTACACGTCTTCTCTAAAATTATCCAACTTACGATCGCCAGCAGACTTTCCATAGTCCTGGTTCTCAAAGTAGACGACCACGTATCGGTCAAAAGCCTTGCCCTTGACATGGCTGGTCGGGCTGCTGGTCTTGGCCGTGGCAGCAGCAGCGGCAACAGCAGCAGTGCCGGTGGCGGTATAGGCCGACTCCCAGGCAGTGGTGGTCTTGACGGGCTTAGAAGGCGCGCAAGGCTCCTTGGCGACGCCAGCAGAAGCCAAGCTGGCAGCAGCCAGCAGAGAAACAACCTTGGACAGCATATTGAAATCTCTTCCTCAGTCCTGATCCTGATGAACTTTGCTAGGGTGGATGGAGAAAGAAAGAGAATGGCAGCTGCAGCAGGGCTGTCGCCGGGTTTAATAGAGCCTCGCTCCGAGACAGTTGGTGCAATGTTACCAGATTATCGATTTCCCTTCGCTCCCTTACCGGTCCCGCTCTCTGCTCAACGCTATTACTTTGTGACAGCCTTGGGAAGGCCCTCCTCCATGAACCCTGTCAACATGTGCACGATACTCGCAGCAATACTATCCACACATACCAATCAGACCGCTGCCGAGTTCAGGATAGGCTAGGCTCTGCTTGGTAAACGGCATCCGCTCATTCGTTGACCGAGGCGACAGTTACAGTAGTCGATGCGGTCATTTTAGACAAGGACGAACTGGAAATGTTGGCGGCTGAAAAAAGACGCGTCTTCAAAAGAACCCTGCTGGCATGGCTTGAATCTCGGACTGTGTTAGTAGATGATGAACGGGTGGCTTGACAAACTTACACGCAGCGGCGTCGTACAGTGCTCCATCCACGCATGTCTGTACGAGTATGGAAGCCAAGCACTCGGAATCCACATCACTAAGAAGCATTCGACTTAGTTGTAGCTGGCTAGCTTACTATGGGGCAGAAGTGGCAGCGCCCAACATCGGGAGCTTGCGCTGCAGGTCCACCGCACATCTTCTTGTCAAGTCGGCCGTACCGACACGTGGGGGATACAAAGCTGTCGAGAGGCGCATCCGGAGCCGACCGTCATGATCGATTCGATTGAGCTTCCACAGCGTCGTGTGCCGCCTCATCCGTCAAGGCTTATGCTTGTGCTCGGCGTCCAGACCGGAAAAATTTGGAGCTGAGAAGCTGCTCAGCATCGCTGCACCAGAAGCTTTAATCGGCTCAAGGTTATTACAGCAGCCCTTGGCAGAGGCTCTAAAAGCTATTCATCGGACCCTGCCGTGATCCAATCGCTTCAGCGCCCGCTGTCACGCCTCTCCCGAACGCCTAAACGTTGTTCCCTCCGCCGCTCTTCTCACCTGTATTTCGACTAACACCATCATCTGGCTTCTTTCCATGCTAGCCTAGTCAACTTCATTGCATATTCCAGCTACGCCGTTTTCGATACCGGAGCTGACATCAATCGCTTTTCTATTCCCGGGAGTGGTTCGTTATCAGCTCAAGCCCTGCTCCAGTTGCTCGGCCTGATCCGGTTGGGTCGTTGCGATTCTCGGCACACCATTGGCCTGGATTGTTTCTGGGTTGCTTATTACAGCATTGTCTAAAGCTGTAATTTTCTGCCTTCTCATAGGACAATTATGCCGGGCTAAAGAACTATGAACTCGGCCCGTGTTCATCTTGGTGAAGGCAGCAGCGATAGCATCGAAGGGGCCCGAGTTCGGAGCCTGCCGTACCATGACAATATCGACTCTGCCAGCTCGCAGCCCTCGAAAGCGTCCATGGTGAATTCAATGGACACTTCTAGAGCGCCTTATGCTGCCGATGAAGAAGCTCGTGAGGAGCTCGGTGAGCAGCAGCCGTTTATTCATCGCTCGCAGTCCACATCGCCTTTCCATCCTTCTCGGTCAAGGAAGCAGTCTTTATGGAAGCTAAGCCTCTTCTTTTTCATTGCTACCATCTCTATCCTGGCACTATCCATTGTCCCCTTCAGTCTCCAGGCACTTTCCAATGAATCACCTTCGGATACCCATGAGTTGGGAGAGTCTCCCACTAGCGATGAGGCTGATCACCATGAGGCTGATGCCGGGCCCGACTCCGAACATGCTTCTGAAGAAGCAGATGAAGGCGATCTTGGATTGACCGTCATTCATTATGATGAGGAGAAAACGAGCATCCCAAGACTGAGAGATACTTCACAGTACATCTTATCGCCTTCTTGGGATTTCAACGCCGGTCCTGTTATCAGAGAGTACAACTGGACGATCGTAGACGGACGCTTAAATCCCGATGGCGTCTTTCGGCCAATGATACTTATCAATAACCAATTTCCAGGACCGCTGGTTGAGTGTAATGAAGGCGATACCATTCGTGTCAACGTTGACAACAAAGCTATAAATGCTACCTCAATACACTTCCACGGACTCTTCCAAAATGGCACCAATTCCATGGATGGTGCCGTTGGCATCACCCAATGTCCTATTGCTCCCAACTCAAGTTTCACTTACGAATTCCAAGTCCAAAAACAGTCAGGTACATATTGGTACCATGCTCATCATAGTGCTCAGGCATCTGACGGCCTGGTTGGACCTGTTGTTATCCATTCCAAAGACGAGAGAACCACTCTACAGAAGCTGGAATATGCTTCTGACAGGGTGGTTATGTTTCAAGATCACTATCATAACTTGACTTCAGAGATATTGATGGACTATCTCAAACCAGATATGGAGAATAATGAGCCTGTCCCCGACAACGGCCTCATCAATGGTCGCGGTATGCGTGATTGCAAGGACTTTGAAGGTTGGGACTGTGATGCCAGCAATGCTTCAGCTCCGATATTTGACCTTGCGGCTGGCCAACGGCATCGTCTACGCATTATCAATGTTGGAGCCTTTGCTGAGTTCCAAATCCAATGGGACGAACATCCTTTTTACATTACCGAAGTCGACGGCACCGATGTGTTCCCCGAACCTTTCCATCGTCTCAATATCCTTCCAGCACAGCGATATAGCGTTGTTTTGGAAACCAATATCACCTCGGCTGATACCTTCTGGATGAGGGCTCGCATGGTAACTCACTGCTTCACCACGAAAAATCGCCGCCTACAATCTGAAACTCGAGCTGTGATCCGCTACACCTCCCCCGAAACTAAAGCACTGGACAAAGATCCAACCAGCAAAGATTGGCCCGAAGCCATTGAAGTCATATGTCGCGATTTAAATGTTTCCGCTCTACATCCCGTTATTTCGATGAACCCACCACCCGCAGACAAATACATGCGTTTCGACGCCAGCTTTATGATTGGAGACTGGCGTCTGTCACGCGGGTTCTTTAACCAATCCACCTGGCATGCAAACATGACCCATCCCTCACTCCATCGATTTCTCGACGCGCCTGCAAATTCTACTACCCTTGGCTCACCCATCGCCGTCAATGAACTCGCCTATGACTACAAAAGGGAACTTGTTATCCAGACTGAGGGCATTCGCACCATTGACTTTGCCATCAACAATTTCGACGATGGAAATCACCCATTCCATCTCCACGGGCACAAATTCTTCGTCCTCTTCCAAGGCCGCGGCGGGTATCCCCCTTCAGAGGCAGATCTTCCGGCATTTCTCCAGCAGCATGACCTGGAGAACAACCCCCTCCGACGTGACACTGTTACGGTGGAGGGATATAGCTGGGCTGTTATACGCATCGTCCTCGATAATCCTGGCATGTGGGCATTCCACTGTCACAACATGTGGCACGCCGAATCGGGCATGTTAATGCAGTTTCTAGTAAGGAGTGACGTCGTCAGGGGATGGTCTGTCAAAGACCAAGATAGGGCCATATGTGGCCTTGAGGGTGTAGCTACCGGAATGAGACCAGATGACAGCATCTGGTTTGGCAACTTTGGTAAGAGTTGATAAATGCCATTGCCATATTCTAGCTGCTCCGGATAGCAGAAGGTTTGTAAAGATTGGGAAAAGGAAAAGGATGATTAAAAGATCAAAGATACCACAAAACGCGAAAATTGTTAATGGAATACACTGAGGTCAGATGAGATCGATATATATGTGTGTATATATAATGTACCAAGTCTATATGTATGCCTACCTAATAGTTCCAAATTACTATATTAAACACTAAGAAAATAAAACAAATGAAATGCATAACAAAAAAAAAGACACTTTAAAGGAAAATATTTGCTCGCTAGTATTTGGAGCAGTATTCTTGTTTTTTTCAATTTGTAATCAGAAAGCTTCTGATGCAGCCCATATATAGAGATAAAGGACCGCCCGTTCTATTAAACCTACCCCTCCCCCAGCCATAATCCCATTCCAGGACCATTATGTTCAAAAACGAACTCCTCCTTTCTAATTTGGACAGAAAAAGAAAATGTCTATCTTCGTTCATTCTTCAACTTTGCTCTCCTCTTCTTGACCGCCCAGCTAAAGAGCTGCTCAGTAAGGGACCACAAGGCCGACACAAGTTATATGATATCTTTCCTCCCGCTGATCGAAAGATCTCCCCAGCTCTTCTTTTACCGCCAGACCTGCTCCATTTCGTATTTCAAATGGGAATAGAAGGGTGACAAAGAGAGCAATATGTAACAGCTAAGGGGGCCTCAAGGTATGGCAGTATTTGAATTGCCACGACAATGCCCATGCTGTATGGTGTTACTTTGGAACAAAAGAGCCGCCAACAAAAGAAATTATGCAACAAAAAAAATATTGGTAGCGAGCAGAGAATGCCTACCTCCTTTCCTTCCCCGGTGTCCAAACGCCGTGAAAAGACTCAAAGGTGATGTATTTTAAACAAAACAAAAAAGAAAAGAAAAACTTTTTTATAGCAAGGTCTGTGGTCCTGCCTTAGTTTGATGTAAGAAACTCTGGTATTTGATAGAGCTCTCCAACTACTGCAGTAGAACACCTTTGCGCCGATATGCTAATGCTGATGCGGGCTAAAGAAGCATCCGAGGACAAAACAAAATTGACTGATAGAAAGGCTCTTTAAGAGCCGGCGCAAGAAATGATGTCGAATAATTTTGTCCGTTTAAGATATAGGACACTATATTCTTCGTGCGATGTTTACTCCAGGATTGACAAACGCTCTCGAGGCGATATCGCTGAATCGACGTACCACGTTAGTAGTCCCACCAGTGACCTGTGATTCATCCAGGATGAATTTGGACGCGACAGCCAACCTGTTCTTTGGATCTGATTCATCCAGATGCTGCGGAATGGTTGTTGCGTATCCAGCATCAAAGTCTGGGGCGAGTTCGCGGACAACAGCTATAGAATAGAGTACGTCGCGGTTCTCGCGACCATCCAAAAGGTGACGCATCCGGCTCAGAACATCCTCTCTCATCTTGACGACCGCAGGCGCATTAGGATTGTCCCTCTTGCGCACAAACTCGGCCAGGCTGTACCAAAAGTCAAATTGGCGAACACGATGATGGTCAGCATCCGCTACCGGTGGAGAGAGAGGGTTGCTTAGCAGCTCATCGCCGCAGAGCAAGGCTTCTACCACCTGAAGACGGTTTCTAGCTTCGGTAGCATCGTTGTCAGGCGGCAAGTTGAGGCGCATAGAGTTATTCATCCTCTCCGGTATTTGGTATGCTGTACAAGCCAACTCCCAGACAATTCTGGTTTCTAACACCCCCGAATACGCCATCTGAGTATGGTCGTTGGCCCTAACTCCCTCAAGGATCTTTAAGAAAGTAGCCATGTGCTCGATGAGATTGGCATCTTTGGGGAACGACATCTTGCCATTCTCAGTGAAATAGTACCAGCTAGTTTCAAAAAACGCGCTGAGCCCGCTCGCATACATTTCATGATAGACTTTTGTGATTTCATTAAAGGTCTCCTCAGTGTGGCTTATCTGCTGGGCGGGTGCGGGTGCGCCCAACAGATCGATGATTTCGTCGATCTTCATTTTTTTGGCTATACAAAGACAAGCAGATTAGCGACCAGGGTCAGCTTTAACTTTTTTCTTCACGGCTACGAGAAGCACCATGGAGCAGAGCCAGTCTCACCTCGCAAATAGCTATTATCGGAACCCGATAGGGACAACTGATTCGTCGACATGGTAGTCGCAGACCGTACGGTGTGGTCAATATTGGAAGAATAGTTATAACCAAGATCGGGCTTCAAAGACAGAGCTGGTGCCGAGGTGGGCGTGGACAAGGGATTGTAGGTGCTTGGTGTGATCGATGGAGTAGAAGGGTTGGAGCCTGTGGCATAGACGTTTGGCAGCATCGGTGATTGGCTGCCGTACGTGTTGACCAAACGCTGGACGGGGGATTGTCCAACCGCAGATCCTGGCTGCGCAGATGCAATGGCAGAGGGTTCTGTAGGCTGTGACAGGCTGTTCGACACTGGCTGCGCGCTGGTCCCGGTGGGTGTACCGGCCTGCTGTCGAAATATGGGGTCGTATCCTAGGCACTCGCGCTTCGATTTCCTGCAGTTGTTGCAGGTGGGATGCGTCTCGTCACACTATAGGAAGAGATGGATGTCAGTGCAAGTTTCCAAGCAGGGCGCACAAAGAGGGACGGCAAAAGGCTAGCTAACAAAAATGACGATGTATAGGGCAAGGAAAAAGAGAAGTGAATCGGAAGCCACTGGCGGTGAGACTGTAGGGTGGACAAAATGCGCTGAGGATGTCGATGACTGGCGAGTGGAATACAGAAGAGGTTTGCAGTGGTGCGATGGTGGGAGTCTCACGCTCGGGCGGGTTTATAGGCGCGCCACGAGTTTCAAAGTTTCTCAGCTCCCTCGGGTCGTAGCTTCAGCTCGGATAGGAGGGGCCGCTTTTTTTTTTCCTTCCCTTCCTCGCACCTAAGCTGCAGCCGCTTCCAGCTCCAACATGGATTGTCGCAAAACAAAGGGTGAAAAACAAACGAAAAAAAATTGTAGGAATAATTTGAAGGGGGAATGAGCAGAAATTGTAAAGTTGAAATGAATTGACTATTGAGAAGGGATGATGGCGGATATGCATTTTCGCACCTTTATTCGTCGCTTACGGCATGTTAAACAGCCCGTCTTGGTTCGTCGCTTAATTTCCTATGTGCCACCATATCAGCTCCAGTTCAGATAGACAACAGATCAATTGCATTCCCAGGGTCCAATTGGACATAGATTGCCATCTACTTTTGTGAAACGTACTTTCTTGGGGCCTCGATGGTTCATCAGTCGGGCATCGTGCGGAAGAGGATATCGAGATAGGGTATCTTGGGAGAAGCCGTAGTTGGAAGGTAAGGGCGCCGAGTGGCTTGCGAAGTATGGAGGGGCCGAGACGGCAGTAAGGGGCATGCTCATGGCCATAGACATGGAATGGTGAGAGATTGGAGGGACGGATTGCTGCGACATGGCGTCGATGGTCCGCATGCTAGGCAATGACATCTGAGGAGTGCCCACGGGGCTCACGCGATATGCGTCCGGCTGAGCTGCAGCTGTAGCTGCGGGATATGAGGCGTATTGAGTGGTGGGAAGTCCTGCGGCATGGGAAGCATAGATAGGCGACGAGGACGAGCTCGTGGGATAGCCAGCGTGCAGGCCATGGAGAGCCGCTGGCCGATGACTCGCCATATCGGACTCGGACTCGGGGGTCGTGGTGGTGTTGGTGGTGTTGGTGGTGTTGGTCTCGGACTCCCGGCTCGTACCGTTCTGCTGAGAAGGCGGCGGTTGTGCCTGAGGCTCGTGATGCTGATGCGGCGGTTGCTGTTCACCCAGCTGTGGAGGTTCTTCTTGTTGTTGTTGCTGCTTCTGCTCTTCCTTATGCTCTTCAAGGGGGGGCGTAGGGGCGATGGCGGCAGCGGGAGTCGGCTCTGAGGAGATGGATGCTGCGATCTGAAGCTCGCCAGAGACCGCTCTTGTGGGAGAAGCAGGTTGAGATTGAGGATGAGGAGCAATGATAGAAGCGGTAGCGGTGGCCGAGTCGTCGCCTTCGCGACCTCCTCCGGAGAGAACCATTTTCTAGGTCTGTTTTAATTTAGAAATTTATGGAGCGGCGACATGGGACTGGCGAACAGGGGACGCGACCCCGGGCCGGTAGCGAGAAGCGACAGGAGAGAAGGGAGGGCTGGCGGGCTGAAAGCTCTAGTCGTGGAGAAGAGATGGTTGTTTGTGATATGCAGCGCGCGGCGCAAAAAAAGCCAACCACCAGGCGAGGCAAAGCGAAGTCTAGAGCGGCACTGCAGCAGACAAGGTACCCTTCTGGTAAGCTCCCGCAGAACGAAGCAGGAGCTGTGCATTTGCGTGTACATGTACTGGTACATGCGGGTCTCATCCAAGTGCTCCGTCGGCTAGTGGGCGGGTAGTTCTAAGTTCCCAGCAGGGCCTTTGGCACCTGTGAGCGGAGTACAGGTACGGCCTGCCATATTGCCCAGACCTGTGATTTAGCGGTCGGCCCCAGCCAGGACCAGGGGGCTTATTACTCGGCTAGGCTAGTGGCAGCTCCTTGCCAGCTCCCGGAGCTGCCTCCTTCAGTACGTGTACAAGACACAGAATGGCCTCTAAGAGAGGGTAAATGTTTAATCTTCAGCAATTGGCCGGTGCCTTGACAGCAGGAATCAATTAGTTGTATCAACGGAGATGATGACGGTCCGAGATAGGGAGGCCGAGGCAGCGTACCAGTACCCCTCCTCCAGAGGATGCTAGCTGAAATGAAGGCAGACGTCGAAGATTGCATCAACATATCATAATACAGTAACCAAGCAGATGCAAGGTACTCGTATACTCGACGCTACTGGCCCCAGTGTTGATATAATGGCGAGGTTACGAAGCATATAATACATGTAACATGCAGCAGAGTAGGGAGCGCCTACCTAGCAGTGCTGCTGCATCAAGGCTAGTAGTACCTACATGCGTAGCGGCAACTGATTCAAGCCAAAGGCTGCCTCATTGGCGATATGCACTGCACAGATGCAGACGCAGACGCAGATGCAGATGCAGAACCACCACCAGCCCACACAACCACAATATCAGCTAGCTCCCAATAGACTACTATTGCAGCCACTGCTACCGATAGTAGTAGTATTATCCTAGTATACTCGTATATATCGATCCTACCTACTTGTATGCGGACACGCATACCTGCTCGCAATGTACCTACTACACTGCTTCGTAGTAGCACTAAAAATACTGTAGTAGTCCCGGAGCCCAGCGCCCCGTACAAGGTAGCAATATTTGGGACCGTACTAGTAAGCGAGCCACCCGTACGGACGGCTGCCGGTTCGCTGGAAGCTGAATTAGCTGCTCTGTACCCCGTGTCAGTGCAAATGCACAGGAAATACCACCTATGCTTGTTGGTGATGGAGGGCTGGAGGGATGCATGGCCCGGTAAGGCGGCCGGATTGCCGTTGGACCCGGTCCAATCGACTCTCAAGCTGCATGAGCAACCCTGAAGATCTATTGGATTCGTCCTCACTACGGCATATTATTAGCACATACGAAGCAGTACTACCATCTCTTACCAAATCATACCCTACGTCGCCGCATATTGGTACAAGTAGCAGCACTAGCAGCCGCAGCGTCATTCATCATCTTAAAGCGTGTATGGAGGCGTGGCATTGGATGGCCCTCATTTAAATGAGTGTTCAAATTACTCGTCATATTAAGTACCTTGGCGCAGTACGTACCAAGCAGCATTACTCGTAAAAATAGCAGCATTTCACGTACCAAAGGCTGCTGCCTCAGGGGCGCGGGAGAAAACTACATGTACACAGAAGCCAGATAAGACACGTGCCACCTGGGTCTATAAGGTGGGTTGGTGGCAGAGACAACGACACCGCATGGCTGTTCTCGGTGAAACTGCCTGGCACAGCTTGATCCATCTCGGAATATCTACTCCATGCTTGCACACAGCTGCCAATAGGACCATTGATTCCAGGTTCCATGCAGTTACGGTGCATCCAATGCTCTATCTAGACTGCACGAGATGGAGCACGCTTGCCAAGAAGCACTGATGTACTTGGCATTGATGCTGGACACCGCCGGCGAGGTGGGCTTTTTTTGGTCTCTCTCCCTCACAAACCGCAAACAACAACCCACAAACAGCCCAGTCATCGGCTAACTGCTACTCTTGGCTATAGGTCTAAATACGCAGTGCGGTCCACTAACCTCTAACGCTCGTGGAGCCTCTTAGATCAGTGCCCGCATTCTCGCCATCAACAAGCGGCACGAAAAGAGGCCGCGATAACGCCTGTCTGTAGATGAGATCGATGGAGATGCAGATTGGCGAGCGATAAACATGAGTAGAAGAAGGCGTTTATACTTGAACTACTTGTATGGCCACTCAAGATACCGTGTGGGCAACCTACTGTTTACTTCGTGTCACTTTACAGGCGCATCAGCTGCCACGGCATCATGAGCAAGCCGCCAGCAGTCTTTAACGCAACCATACTTGTACGCAGGCCACACAAGTAGACTTCGTATACGGGGTAGGTACCTGCCAAAATACCTCTTTAGACACGATGCTTTTACTGTTTCTTAGAATCCAGGCTCAGTGACTGTATGCTGGAGTTATATCGTCACATCTACGTGCTGCAAATAGAATGGGTGGCTCCCGCTAGTGCTACAAGAGGGTAGCAGTATCATACTAGTAGTACTACCTACTTCTCTTGCCAGGCGCAGTTAATCACGGCACCACTACAAACCCTAGCTTCAAATTCCGGCTCGACGGAAGGTAGCGTGGTGACAGGGGGAATCGACTCATAACGGTGAGAGCTGCATGCGAGCACTGGCTTTGTGCTTGCATACTGCATATACTGCCTGTATATGTACACTGTACTGTAGCCTTCGGGAGCTTCGCCGATGCCCAGCCAGTTGAAGAGGGTGACAAGCTGGTATCAAGATCGATACAGCGTACTGATGCGTCTGGCCTCGAATATCCCCGAGACGACGCCTGCAAAGGTAACTTGGGGAGCCAATCGAACTCCTCGCTACCAAGAACCCAGCTCCCACCGCCTAACTCACACCTCATCCGAGTGACAGATACGGAGTAGTGCTTTTACCAGGACTAGCAGTCTCGATAAACAGGCGAGGCAATAGAGCCGCTTTCTTCGCGGGAGAGCGAGAAAAGGAGCTCACCGAACCTTCTAGGTTCCAAAAAACCTTGTTGTCTCCTCCAGGTCTGTGCCCATATCCCGACATGGGCCCGCGAATACTACTGCTGGTGCGTACAGATACTGTAGGCATATTGTGGATCCTCTCGAATCTTGCTCGGCCTCTCGTGGCTACTGTACGGTTTGTTACAATTACGTATAAGTCCCGGTCATTTATCGTTGTGGAATCCACTGCTGCTCTGCTTTTATTATTCCGTATGTACCAGCGGCTGAAAACCAACCGCCGATATGAAGGGCAATAACATGACAAGCATCACCACTTGACACCGACTAATGTTTCCTAGTAGATGACTTCATTGCATTCTGATAGGCTGGCGTTGAGCACTGGAGTAGCCCAAGGGAGAAACGAAACCCAAAGCTGAACAACCTGGCCCTGGGCCGCGCAATTTCATTTGTGGGCTAGCAGCCAGCCATCAGCTCGAGATTGTTCTTTTCACATGAACGAGATTGACTGGATATGAATGCTTGAGAGGGGTGGAGGTAACAGCAAGATGCCGGGATTCAAAATAGAGAGCACAAAAAAAGTAAAGATGTATTTGCTGACAGCAGCAGTAGTCATCCTATCTCGTGCGGAGTGCGTCGAGTAAAAGTACTAACGAACGGCTACTACCTCGATAGGGCGAAAGGCGAGCTGCAGTATTGGCCACATGGAGAGCCGCAACCTCTGTTGCAACAGCTACTCCGCACTCCATCACGACAATGCATTCAATGTCAATAGTCCCCCGAGGCGCTGCTCGCTATTACCTATGAGAGTCCATAGAGTACAAGCAAGATCCTTCCGCATGGCTGATGCTGGTAGCTTCATACAAGTAATGCCACCAATGCCACCAATAGCATTAGCAGCAGGAAGTTTGGCACCACATCCATCATCGCAGTGTATATTGGTCCATGCGTCGCCAAGCTACGGTTCAAGGATTGGCCTAGTTTTCAGCGAGAGCCTTGGCAAGCTATCAGAAGGGACGACAGCCGTACGTACCAGCATCTAGGAGTAGTGCTGCCATTCTCTGTGGTTGACGAACTCGGCGGCATTTCCCCATGGGTGCCCCAAAACCGCTGCGACGCCTGCATTCGAGCTCAGGTGCCACGACTCTGTACGGAGCACACCCAACCTCCATGATGCAGACTGTATCATTCATTCCCAAGTATCTGCTCCGGAACGCACTTCCGTTACCGCTGCAGGGATCCAGGTGGCTGGGAGGGTGTCATTGCGGCACGTCGCCAGCATCCGCGGTCAAGATAGACGTGTACGCTGTTAGCACGAGTATGCCGTCGCCTCTTGTTGGCTTTTTTAGTCTACTGGGACGACGTCGGTTGAGAGGACACTATCGACGCTTCATGCCAGCCCACCATGCAAGGAGGATCTAGCCGCATGAGTTGACTTGCCGGCTCTGCGACTCGTCGGCAGCTCCACAAGGCGAAGCGTCTCTTCTAAAAGCGTTGGCCCATTGAACTTGGGCCGATTGAACTTGTACCTGGTGCCATCGGCTGTTGTTAGAGGCATCAATCGCACTGCAAGCTCCGTATAAAGCAATCGGGATAATTAACTGTACATTCAGATAAGCGAAAAGCAAAGTTCTGGGTAAGATTCTTAGTCTTGAAAACTCCTAGTTCTGCCGCTGCTGCCCTTACTCATACTGTACGGATACTGGTAGTCATCTAAGCAACATGAAAGCAAAAATGAGGTGCTGAACAGCAACTGCTGGTACAAGAAGCTGACCATTAAGCGTCACATTGCCAACAGAAGCTGAAGACGGCCTGGCTCTGGCCCACTTTTCAGAGCCTGCCTGGCCCCCTATTATCACCATATTGCAGAGCACAGATACGGACTGCAAGTGCCTGTACAAGTATGGCTTCGTGCGGCTGGGGTGCGCAAGCAAGGAGGACTTAGTGCGGTAGAGGTGGCAAGACAGAGTCGCAACAGATACCATCACGAGACAAGGCCGCATCTTCACCGTTGTTCGGGCTTGAGGCGTTGAGACAGTCTCCTTGTTGGCAGAGACATGCATATTCTAGTAGTAGTAGTGCTACTGCTACCTACTACCACCACAACATACCAGCATGCATCCAGTAAACTTCTAAATCATTATGGGCACTAACTCCGCATTATGCATGCTGTTTGTACTCCCTACAACCTCCTGCAATGTTGGTCTGATCTTTCTAGGTCCGGGTATGCAGGCCGCCCGAGCCACCGAAAATAACGAGCCATTCCATGTCCTTGCTAGGCTCGTCTCCTTTCTTGGGCAAAAGACACAAGCTACTAGCTAGGACTACTACTCCATACTTCTTCTTTTGCTTTTTTACTCCTTTGGCCTCCTTAATCGCGTACCAGGCTCGCTACCAGCCTAAATTGACGCGGCAGACAGCCCCTAGTCATCAAGTGCGGAGAATGCTACAGGTTACCTGCAGGCATGCATTCTGTGTGCCCGTGCTGAACATGGCCACGCAGTAGTATCATATCACATGCAGGCAGTTTTTCGATATGGTATAATACGAAGCAGTTTCAGTACAGCAAATACTCCGTAGCCCTACTACGAGCAAAGGTAAACCAGTGCTACACAGTACGTATCTCTCTGTACAAGTACGACCGTGTTATTACATAGATGCATTGTATAGATGATGTCTCATAAACTGTCCTATAGGATCGCATCCCATTGGGAGACGTTCATCCGTCTGCAGGAAGCCAAGGCCCCAAGACCACACGGTAGCCGACTTACATGGATTCTCGACCGCATTGTTGCAGCAGGGGCTCCACCGCCTGCCAATCGAGCCCTGACTCTCTCATCTCTGTGCTATTGTCTCCAATGACCATCCAAGGACTGGCGCGGCATGCCCGTGTCTCTCTATCATAAGTCCACGCCAGGCAACTCTTCCTATTCCGGCACTTGAGGCGGCACGCGTCTGCCGATACGATCTCGTCCCATTCCGTGGTTTCGTCGCCCGTCGGCCCCACGTAGTCCCGCATCTGACGTACCGGTTCGCTGCCAGCTTTCTGAAGTGAAGTGTTGGCAAATAGCTGCCACAGCTCACCCCAGACCACGGGCTGCTTCCTCTTGGAGAGTACATGGCCGATATTTTCCATGGCCCCTGGCTTGCGGAGACCATGGAGGGATACGAGGGGCGAGCACAGGCGGTCTCCCAGAACTCGGGCCATCTCGGGAGGCTCACCGTTGAAATGGTGGCTATACCGCTCGTCGAGATATATCCCCAGTTTGATCAGCGTCAACCCTACCAGTCGGTCACCCCATGTCTCGTCGAGCGAGTTGATATATGACTGGGCGACGATGTCGGGGCGATCGAATAATCGCCGAACTGCGTCTCCTGAGAGCAAGATACCAGACCCTCCATGTGCAAATCGAGTTTTGTAATCGCCTACCGCATTACCTATGTACCATGGCCTGGCGGGATCCAAGTGGCTCAGGAGAAGATACAATGACGGTCCAATCAAGAAGGTATCGTCGTCAAGAATAATGTACCATTTCTTATTGGGCATCTTTTTGTAAGCCAACTCCATGCCTATTATAAACTTGACCGCTTAGATGTTAGCAGTATAACGAATAGAGGGGGGAAGGGGGGTTTTCCCCATAAACTACCTTCAAGGCGTCCAACTCCCACCCAAAACTTTGTCCAAGCTCACTCGCCTTTTCCTCGTCGGCGGAGTCTATGGCTTCTTGGAGAGAGCGGTACTTCCCGAAGCGGGGATGGTCTTGTAGTGACGGGCCAACTTTGGTCTCCATCATCAAATTCACAACATTGTGCACGCTAGGCGACCCATTAACCGTCTCATTCGTCGCTGTCCAATCACCAACCACTATGAAGTTGCTGTTTTCTTGGCCTAATATGTCACCGCTGTGAGAGAAAGCGTTGATCAGTGCAGGTACCCGGTGTCGTGTGCCATAGCCTGTTTTGACGATATAGCCGACATCCTCGCGTAGGCTTAATGGGTAGGGTATAGGACGCTGGTCCAGCCATGCGTCTCGGTTCGTGATTGACGCACGGAGTGAATTCAAAAATCGAGAAGTATTGAAGTTGATAGACAGCTTGATCGGAGAGCTGGGAGACAGCAGGAGGTAAGTGGCGCTGAGAGTGATGTAGAGACTAGCGAACAAGAGAATGAACCGTCGGCGAGCATGTCGTGGCATAAGGATCATGGCGGCCCGGGAATCTGACTGAAACAGCACGCAGATGGAGCTCTTTTGGTGTTTCCGAGATGATGCTGACTTATAAGGCAATCGACTTTCTACCACAACGCAAAGCCAGCAGCGTTTACCACCTCAGGAAACAGATAAAGAGATGTGAAATTATCATTGGATCATCATTAACAGAACAAAGAAAATAAGTAGTATCAGTATATCAGCTCCGCCGACAAAAGTGGCTATGTCAAGTGCCATACCATTCATAGCTTTCAGGGGCTTTTTTTTTTCTCTCTCCCCGTCATCATTGCTCTGAAAGTGGTAATAGTATCCCAAGATCTGCATATAAAGCTAGGATCAGTGGCTACACGCATGCCCCGTCTTTAAAGCCGCCTCAAACCCGCTCACAAAAAATCTCCATAGACCTTGTGCAGATCAGTAAACATATGGCCCTATTACTACATAGATAAGAGAGACTTCTCCGCGGGTCTTTTTCCCTCTGTTATCGTTTTATTCTCACGGGCCGTTACAGTTATTGTATCCACTTTGTGTTGTCAAGCGTGAAACTCCCTCAAAGGGGGCTAAACTGTCGTGTCAGTTACTAGTGCAATGATCGACGATCAGTGACGCGTGTTTGTGGCTGTAAGTTTCAAGCACACCGTTATGTCTTCTATACGAAGGTTTTATTTTTATCAAACTACCTAGTTTACAGCATAAGCCAAATAATACATATTCGCTACGGTGAGAGCTCAAAGCTTTGCTAACCGAACTTGGTACAAATTAGTGTAATCATATGGGAGCCTGCAAGCAAAGACCATTCTTGTTCAACTTCTCACGGAAAAGATCCACCAAAGTAAGCATGACAACACAAGCGTTGCGGGCAACTCACAGCGAAGCAAAGCTCAATTAGCCTGAAAAAAAAGGAAAATTGCTGACTCACAGAATGGGGATTAAAAGTTGACTGGGATTCTTGCTGCAATTAAGCTTAATTGGTCCTACATGAGAAATGCAGACGAGTTATCCGACATCCGCGAAATGAAGAAGCATGACGAAGGTCATTTCTATATAAAGACTCGATCATCACAAAAATTGCATTGCTAAAAAAAGAGCTTCTCTTTTTATTAGACCCATATTTAAATTACACTTGATTTCTTCTAGAATGATGGAGAGCGAAGCTAGCCACATTTCGTCTCGCCTCGTCGGGGAAATTATGTCGTCTGTCACGGGCAATCTCATCTAATTAAATGGCACAGACCAATATTAAAATACCCAAATCTACACCAATATACTCAAAGCAACGCTTTTTTTTAGATGCTACTTATCATACAAGTACCTGTACTTTCTTACAATGCTCTTCTTTTCATGTGAATATCCACCCCTTTTCATTCGACTATTTCCCAAGTAATAATACTCCCCTTCTCTCTCCTTCCTCTATTTCATATGTCCAACATAAGTTCCTCGGCCAAGCAAACCCAGCCAGTTCTAGTCCAAATATGTTCTTTTTTTTTTTTTTAGTCTCCTTTTACGACTTTCTACAGTAGTACAAACCCCCGAAATTGAAAGAAAAACGCCGTACAATGCATGAAGGCAAATAGAATGAAAGAAAAAGGAGCAAGATGCTAAAATCACGGATACTGCTTCGACAAACGCAGTCAAAATTGCATGTGACAGTTGCATGTGACAGCATGCTGTAATCATGATTCAATCAGTTCACTGGGACAAATCGTTCTTCATTGCTCAGTCTCCAGCTCGTAGAATAGCAGATAGACCTCTTTCTGCATGCCCAAGACTTCGCTTGTCTTAGCCTCGCGCACTTTTTCATCGCTTACACGCCACCACTTATCCGCAAGCTTTCGCTTCTTAGGTCGAGATTGAGGCTTGGCAACGGCCAGGCCGCCAGGGGATGAAGTTCCATTAAGGCTTGACCTGGGCGGTGCGAGCTTAGACAGCGCTGACTTGGTAGATGCGGCTACAGATCGAAGGCTGCTAGTCTCGCCGTCTCGGTCTTTGCTGCTGATCATGGGATTCGGGAGATCAGCGGGAACGCTCCGCGGAGGACGCCCAGAAGATTCTAATGACGGCGTAGATGAGTTCGTATCTGATGATGGTGATAACAGATCCGGAGTCGAGATGGAAGGGCTGTCGGCTTGACGGGCTGAAATCTGTGGCGTGGAAAGAGGCGTCGGTGTCTTGCTATAAATTTCAGATTTTTGAAACGTATTGATGTTTGCATAAGGAGATGGTGTATTTTGCCGTCGAAATGCTTCGTAGTGGCCGCTATTATGGCCTCCCTTATGTGTTACGAGGCCAAGTAGCTTATACTTGCGCTGTTCAGCAACACTTCCCAGAGGCAATCGCTCAGGAAACGACACCTTGGCCGAGTTTTTCTGCGTGACCTGACCAACGCCATAAATTGATCGAGATAAGTGAATGGCCAAGATGCTGGGAAATGTAGACATGCGTGTCGTCTTGGCAATCTTTCTCTTCGGCGCATACCGAATATCGCCGAGTTCCACGTCTTCGGGCGGCCGTTCGGGGTCTGTGTCTATAGCCATCTGAAGCCTTTCGATATTTTCTTGGGCCAGAGCTCTGAAACTCTCGGACGTCGATTTGGTCATCTCGTGTTCGAGGTTGGTCTTGGTCTGTACTAGCCGACACATTTCGCATTTGAAGTCGTCGATGTACTCCGTCTTGAATATACCGTCAAAGCAAGCGTTCAATGATGTTGACGACACTTGCGGAACTGCCAGTGTCAGAGTACAGAAAGTCTCTTCTCTTGGCTTGGTGGTGTAGCCACAAGTCTGGCACTGAATATGCGACTCGTATTTTCCTTCCAAGGGAAATCCTTCCTCGAGCTCTGGCGGGGCCCGAATCTCGCGAACTGCCCTCTGGACTTCTGCCAGGTCGATATTGATTGCGATTCCGGTAGTGCTATCGGCAGCGCTGTCGGCAGCATCCTCTGACCTGTCAGTCTCATTACCATCCTTGGAGTTCGAATCGGCTGCTGCCATCAGGCCTAAGTTGCGGGCATGCAGCCGTGCCCGCTCGCCGGCATGATATTCGTCTTTAAGTCTTTCTGCTACAATCTGCAAAAACTCTTGCGCGTCCTGCTGCTGTCTGCTGATGCGCTGCTTGAAGGCTATCTCCAGCACCTTGACAAACGGGAAGGGCGAGATGGCCTTTTTCGAAATGGGCCGCTCGTTAAGCGCATCCAGCATCTCCTTTAGCCCATGTGTTACCAGTCCATCCTGAAGACCCTGCAGCTTCCACTGCGCAAGTTGTGTCCCATCCAGGGGCTGCACCAGGTTTGCGTACACGGCCGGGTCTTCGATGCGGCGACGGTGTGTCTCGCGGATCAGGTAGACGCGCAGCTCGCCCAGACCGGCCAAGGCCTGCAGCACCGAGTTGATGAAGCAGTCATTGGCCTGGTTGCGCAGGCCGACAATGGTTTTCTTGCGCGAGCTGGTGGTGTCGTGATCGATGGTGAAGGTTGGACCGAAGACGTAGATGAGAGCGGCTGCGGCGAGGGACGCTCCGGCGGCGTAGGAAACAACCGACGTCGTTTTATCGGGCATGGCTGAAGTTTGATGAGGATCTCACTGGCGGAAGCCTCGGGTCGCGGGCACGAAGGTGCGGAGTCGCGGATGTCCGAGATCGAGAGGGAGACGGCAGAGTCAGCCAAGAAAATGGAACAAAAAACAGAACCCGGCTTCGGCCGCACAGGGCAGACTGAGATTCGGGCTCGGCTTGCGTTCGAGCGTCAGACGGCGGTGGCAGACGTGGCTGGTGGTGACGGCATTGCAGGACGACTTTTGAGTGTGTAGAAGAGCAAAAATAAGCGGCTCGTCACACAAGGCCGGCGAATCCAGAGTCAGAGGCTGTCTGGATACAGATTGGCTGCGTCGACTAGTCCCAGTACGAGATACTTGTGCGAAGCGGTCCGCAATATTATGTGGCACGCACAGGAGACCGACTCCGCTATCTGTAATGCGCGATCTCGAACGAACCGGAGGCTGACGGCGGGGAGCCCCAGATTCTTAGCGTTGCCTCGACGAGTGTTCCGTGGCGTCTGTCACCTCCCGCATTGTGTCTGTCATGTCAGCCGTGAAGCGAAAGAGGTTGAGTCTCTCTTGTCTCTTTTCGCGTGTTCGGATTCGGCAAGGAGCCCTTCGTATCAGCTGCAGGCCCTGGCTCAACGGCAGTGGATATTTCCAGATCCAGCAGCAACGGGGGCCTCTCTTTGCTCTCTTGGTCTTCGTCTCCCCGAAGCGTCTGGGTCCCGATTTTCGGGTCCGGCAGGGTGGTTTGTGAGTGCGTTTGTGCCTGGGCTAAAGGAGCGCAGCGCCGATTAGGCTATGAGGCGTGCGACGTTAGCCGGACTTTAAGGACCCCCAGCGCCGAGCCGCAGTTGGGCCGAAGTCGGGGTAAAGATGATACATGCATGTATTTACCCTGGAAGAACACGGAGGAGATGCGGAATTAGAGATGTAATAATAATTCAGGAGCTGCGTAGCTTAATATATTTCGTCTTTGATAGATTCTGCTTTGTTGATTCAGTAGGCAATGTCTGTAATATACATGTGCCAATATGTGTATGCAGCTGCTTTACCTAAGGATAACCTTGAGATGTTGGTTTTATCTGTTACCTGCTTATCAAAAAGAATAAGCATTGGTTGTCTACCATTGCCGCGACAAATTCTTACTTTATTCTAAATTTTATATAGCCAAGGGCATTAAATTATTGCAAAAATTGAGACTTTGAGAATAAATGTAAGTAAGAGACGCTCATTTCCTTGCATGCGAGTTCACGAGTTCACGAGTTAGAAGAGCATATGTAGATCTGACTCTTTTTAGACGTGCTTGGATATGTTTAGCTTTAAGCCAAGCAAGAATACCTGCAATAGTCGTATTGTTCGAATGATATCATGGTTTACAATGCTAGCGACGATCACTCGAGATAACTGAAATTTCGCTTGGCTATGTTCATATAAAATAAAAGGCATGTGGCCCATAGTCTTTGGTATAGCTTTTTGTAATTGACTATCTATCCACTACTTAACAAGTCGTTGCATCTCCAAGTCCAAGATCGCTAGCTGCCAACAAGAACTCCATGAAGCCAGCACCGGTTGCACGGAGGTTGGAGTTATACTGAGAGACTGTTGGGTAGAATGGGCAAGACGCGGCATTGTTGGCGAAGCCAAACTCCACTGTGTATGAGTGAACAAGATTCTTGCTAGGGTCGGCAAAGTGTCGCGAGTAAGCATAATCGTCGCTGGCACCCGACGTGGGATACAGGTAGGATGACTGGAAGGCGTCATAGGTCTTGCCACCGCCTCCGGTCAATCCAGAAGCAATGCGGTTAGCTGCGCTGATTTTATCGTCGAGGTCAGCCTGAGGAATATATTCTCCGTAGCCTTTACCGGAACCAGGAGTGTCTGTGAGAATGCCACGGGTGCTGCTGTAAGAGCTGTTGAGGAAGTTCATGTACGTGTACTTGGACTGGTTTTCATCGCTCCCCCAGTTCCATAGCACATCACCTGCATAAGAATGAAGGTCGACAAACCAACGGATCTTGGAGTATGTGTCAAACACCCACTTGATGTTCTTGGTCTCGGCCTCAGAGAAAGCACTGGTTCCGTGGTAAGTCTCAGAGCTAGGAGACGTTGAGGCGACGCTTGACTGCACTGAAGAGGAGAACAGGTGGGTGAAGTCCCAAAGGAAATCGAAGTTGCGGTTCAGATCGACTCCTCCCGAGTTGGAGTTGCGGTTCTTTCGCCAGCAGCTGTTGGTTGACTGGTCATATGCCACTCCATCGGGATTGCTAAGTGGAACGATGACCAGTCCTGTGTTCAGGGCCGTTTTCACCTGAGCATTGGTGTACGACTTGGATCCGTATGTGAGACCAACGTTATTCTTGTTGGCATACAGCAGATCGGCAGCGAAGTAGAGCACGCTGTCCATAGACCCACGCTCTCGAGCATGGATATTGCCATTAATGTATGTGCGATAGGAATTGGAACAAGAACCATTTCCGCCAATTTGGGCTCCAATAACAGTGGCTCCCTGGGCCGTCTTATACGGAGCATTGAATGTTTGGATTCCGTAAGTGTTTACGAGGCCTTGTAGGCCACTCTTGACCTCATTGACGTTGAGAAGGGTGCTAAAAGAAGTAGATGACGACTGAGTGCCTAGCCCTCTTGGTGCTGTTGAGCCACCATTAAATCTGTCGCCTGATCCAATTGGAGTTCCATTGCTGCCCTGGCGGCGGACGATTGGCTTCATCACAGTTTCATCTCGCTCATGAGGAAGAAGACATCCCGACGTTGCTTGGGTGAGCGCGAGAAGCGCCCAGGGAAGAGTTGCCTTCATTTTCCTTTATATGCTGTTGCTTTGTGTAAAGAAGAATGAGTAAAGAAATAGAGGTGTTTCCAGATTCTGTTAGAGAAAGTCTCTCTTTAATAGAGCTCAAGGATATGATGCGATCCCGGATCGTCGCACGTTATTGGGGAATAATAGCAGTGTTACGTCGAAACCATGCGGCAATCCGCCTACATCCGGAAGCTGGAGATAGTCGAGCGGGAAGCCTTAGTTGAGCTTCCAAAAGAAGGTAGCCTTTTTATTCTGAGGGTTGAGGATAAATATTAACTAGAGTTGCATTCGAGTCGGTCGCTTGGCTCTCACCGTTATAAGAGAGACAAAAGTGCCAGTGCCCCACGTCGGGCCTTTACACTCATAACGCGGAGTACAGGCAAGGGAGAGTGTACAAATAACAGAGTGGGCCAGTGGCTATGTAATTATCTAAATATAATCTGACGGACAGAGAATCTGATAATGACAAAGCCGGTCATCTAAGCGGCGATATTTACTATCTGCTGTACTACTTCTTTCACAATTCTTCTAGCCCTAACAGCACGATTGATGATTGACTCCCATATGTTGTATAACGATGCTGTATTGAGTACATAGATGACCTACATTGGCCTAGCTGCTCCGTACTTGTGATTGCAATATCGGCGGTCGGTCTGTGTCCTAAGTGAATCAACTGCAAGGAATTTTTGTGCATGATGTAGATAACGGATTATCCCTACCAGATTAAGAAGGTCACTAGCCCACAGCCTCACGGCAGTGCGCTCTCGATCGTGGCAGAGCCGGAGAGCTCGTCTACTGGATCAAATCTGCATTCACTACCGATAGATAACAAGGAATTCTCTTAAACAGTTACGAAGCCGTTGCAAAAGGGCATGGTTTCTTGTCCTGTTCCGTAAGATGCTCCGATTCTCTGTCCCAAGAGGGCGAAACTGAAACATGGAGTGGTGCATGCTGCCTACCGTAGCCACCGAGTACCGCGGTTGTGAGCTGCCTAGCGCGGGGTTTGTTTCTCTTAGAAGAGGAATTATGATTATAACTCTAAATTTAATCTTTGGTGCAAATATGTCATCAAGTGATCCTATCTGTAGAGACTGCTCAGCTTCCTATTGCAGCGATAGCGCCCCGCCAGAGGAGGGACTGGACGTACTAAATCGGCGTGTATATGCTCCGTTCGCTCAAATACAGCCCTCTATTAGCTCCATCATAGTGATTTTACGCTATATTATAGCGCTCTTTTGGCACGTCTGAATGTCCTCGGGTTATCAACTCCACATGCCTTTTAGTCGTAGCGCGTAAAAGAAACAGATGAAGTCATATCATAGGACAAATCATGTGAAAGAGAAGGCTCACATACTCAATCATTAGCTTCTTCAATACATACATTCAACAAAGCTCTTCCAGCCTGTCTCGCTATGTCAGCTATGAAAAAACCACAAAAAAATTATACAACTACGCTGAATATTCGCATCTCTAAGCTTTTAATGCTGTGTGGTTTTAAACCTGAGGCCTGGATAGTACATGTTGATAAGCAGCTGGACCCCACAGAGTAGCAATGGAATACAGTGCAGCACTGTTGCCTTTCCAGGAAGTGTATCATACGGGCCATTTTAACCGGAGAAATAGGCAGTTACGAATAATCGAAAAGTATGAACGACATTTAGTTTGGTCTAAAAATACTGATCGCTGTGCAGCCAACAATTTGAGTCTATGCTTTGGCCAAGTTTGAGCTTAATATGGTACATGTATTCTCATCTTGTCACATAATACTCTTCTTGAAGGTAGCGCTCATGCTAGTGGCACTCTAAGTCACTTTTTGACTACATTCGGATTTTCTTCATGTCCGCAGCTGAGATTTGAGTGAATCAAACTTGCATCCAGCGAAAGTGAATGTATGCAATTGGAGAGCCAATTATACGAAATATCCCTTTGTAGGAAAGACGTATACAGAGGGTTCAACACGTGAATTTGCAGTACAAGAGCAGCGAAGTTTGTTGACCCGATCTCTCAGGAAATTTACATCACTGCATGGTTGAGAACGAGTCTCTCCGAGCAGAAATAAGATATAGCATGAGTGATCTAGGGACCACAACTCAATTATGTGAAAAAATCAAGCGAAAGAAAGGAAAAGAAAAGACGATGTACAATGCCAGAACTTATCGGGACGACCATAGCTACCTAGGTAAGCCCGACATATTCTGCACTATGACATAAAATGTTATGCCCAACAAGAATAAGAGAGAATATCTAAATCTTTGAATATCAGGTGTTCATTTGTGGTCACCCGACTATCAAGCGTCATCTCACACCCATTTAGATTATGGAAGGGTGCTTCCTGCATGAACTAAATCCGCCCTAGAACTTTGGAACATCTCCGCCTAACGCGGCTGTCAGGCCGACATGCGTACCCAATATTTGAACTTGCAGCCAATATAATTCAGTTTCCAGCTGCATTTTACAAACATAATAAACTTACAACTGAGTGATAATACAGGGGCATGATATACAAATAAAAGTACTACACATCATCCAATTCATTTTGATAGCTGTGAATGAAGTGATTTCTGTGAATTGATAAACTTAATTCCTAGCTTTCTTCATCGGTCCAAGCTCAACAACAAGGCGGCTGTCAGAGTGGTAATTGGTGATGTTGGCCTGTCGTTGCTTACATGGATGAAGATTAGGTGCTAATTACCATGGATAATAGCTGGAGAAGCTTGTTGGGCATCATATCTCAGTCGGAAGTCGGACATGGTAAAGAAACCGGATCCGTTACCGGAACTGAATTCTCCGCTGAATCGGCGAAAAGGCACATGTCTAGGCTCAATTGTTTGAAGATTGAACATCTTATTGTAATTATATTAACGTGAACATGTAGCAAACTTAATTATTTCGTGTTGTGATGGCACTCGCTTGGGAAAATTTAGATTAGAGAACATGTAGGGATGGCAACTCCGGAGTCGTAACAAGATAAAGAAATTGAACTTGGATGGATTGATGTATCTTATAAGGTCATATGTAGCCTTCTATCGAAAATTACTTTTGGAAAGACGGACATCATTGTATTGTGCTCTGTTGATAGAGCCTCGTCGCTCAAACAAGCAACACAAATTTTTACGACCGGTTGCATCTTAGTAGCAATGATGTAAACCATGTTCTGGTACCAAAATATATGACGTATTTCGCATACCTATGTAGCTGAAATTTTATATGCATGATATGCCTGTAGTTTAATACCTCTTGTGACGGCGTAGAGAGCCTCTATTCCGCACTGACATGTCGTGGCAGCATGAGATAGGGCTTTATCAAGAGGTCATGCATGCATTTGGAGCCTAAAACTCAATTCAATTTGGATAAATATATTTTTATTCCATTGTAATTTCTTGTACAAGGCTAAACTTTTTTCACTACCTTAATTATATTTTAAGACGTTTATGATAACCAGCGGGCTATAGTCTCCGGCAGATATACAGGCACTTAGAAATGTGACCATGCCACGTCGTGAGGCTCTTTAAATGCAGGGATTAGGTCCCGCATATCGCTTCTATGCTTGAGAATTGGGCAGCCGCATTATTGGGTTAACGCGCATGCATATGCAAACGGTGCTCTTCGATATTACTATACGTCACAGCACTGAACCCAGGGAACCAAGAACATATCTCGGCAATTTTGTAACAACTTAAACGTCTAGATACATGATAGTGAGAAGATGATGTACAGCTGGCAGGATTGGGTTGTAGTGCATTTCTGGAACATGCAGAGCCGCAGCCTGATTAAAGTGCTATCTATCCCTATTCCACCCCAGTGATTCGTATTTTTTATATAACTCGTTATGAACAGCTTCAAGATATTCTGTCACTCAAAAGAATAACAACTTTCTTTCATTCTCTATTTTTCATGGCTATTCAAGCAAACGCTTCTTGTAGCTAGAACGAGAAATTCCTGTTTATTCGCCATGAAGAAAACAATCTCTATCCCACATACTCGTGATGACTACACGGTCGGATTGGTATGTGCGCTGCCAAAAGAGCTCACAGCCGCAATATATATGCTCGAAGAGAGACATCCAGATCTTAAACAGCCAAGGGGCGACTCCAATGCCTATATTCTTGGAAAGATGGGTGAACACAACGTGGTCATTGCGGGTCTACCGAAGGGAGTAACTGGCAATACCAGTTCTGCAACAGTGGCAGCCAGGATGATATCTACTTTTCAAAATATTAAAGTAGGGTTGATGGTGGGCATTGGTAGCGGTATCCCCCAGAAGGTCCGCCTTGGAGATGTGGTTATTAGCGCTCCCGCTGAAGACCGGCCTGGAGTGATTCAATGGGATATGGGCAGAACAGAAGATAAGGGTTTTGTCCAGACAGGATTCTTAAATCCTCCTGCAAAGCTACTGTTGAGCTCTCTCGCCAAATTTGAGGCTGAACAAATAAAGGTACATGCCGCTATGATGGAATATCTAGGCAAGAAAGTACCCAAAGAGTATTACCAATCGCCCCAGCCCAAGGACATTGCCTATGAGTCGAGCTACCAGCATGTGGGCGGAAGCGACTGCAGCCAATGCAATGACAATATGGCGATGAAGAGGGACTCGAGACAGCGTCATGGACTGCACTATGGACTTGTGGCATCAGGCAACCAAGTAATTAAGAGTGCTGAGCAGCGTGACAAACTTTATCGTCAATTCAACGAAAATATTCTATGCATTGAGACAGAGGCTGCTGGACTGATGAACGACTTTCCTTGCATCGTTATCCGAGGCATTAGTGATTATGCAGACTCACATGCAAATGTGGCATGGCAAGAATATGCTGCCGCAGCGGCAGCAGCTTGCGCAAAGACATTTCTCGACGTCGTACCAGTGAGTGAGGTTGATAAATTGGAGGCTGTGAAAAGTAAGTTTATTATACGTATATGCAAAAGAGCACGCAGCTAACAACTTGTTCTTTCTTAGGTCTTATCCCTCCCGGGATGATTGAACGCACACTAAACTCTTGGATCTCATACTGGTTTTCTAAATCTCAAGATACTTCTTCTGGTTCCGGTAAGTTATTACCCTGCTGGTTGCCACTGCGAAATATTAAGTACTAATGGCCTTGCGCTTCTTGCGAGATAGCCGGTCCTCAGAAGACCAAAGACACAGGTGTCAACAAGCCAGAGAGTTTACAAAACCCCTTGGCAGTAGCTGATGAAGGTGTAAAGCTTTCAGCTGGTGACTATGATTCTCAGCGTGAACACTCAGGCAGTAGTAACGAAGCTCTGATTTCGCCAGCTCGGCTTTCATCAACTCAGCTTCCTCTGGAGCCACAACAGCCGGGCGATGTAGGGGACTTGCATAGTGATCCAAGTACCCCTCCTCCTCAATATGAAGAGCCATCCGGCACCAGAGATGGAGCGATTGGTTGGGCCAATCAAGAGTTTGTCACTCACAGCTCTAAGCCTGGACGGAACCGTAATTTTCAAATACCGCTGCTACAGAGTCCACCATACAGAGGTGATCCGTCACCGATGCCATACTCTCGTGAGAGACCTCTTAGAGGAGAGGATAGGTATGGTTGGGGCCATGAGTATGGTAACAACGACAACGGCCATACTCAAAACAAAGGCCCCATGGACAAAACTCGTCATGTACCTGGTACATTGGCCGCAGAAGTAACATATCGTCAGGCGCTTGGCCAAATTGCGACAATTGGCTCACTATACGACTCACGCAAAGACCAAATGCTCCCCCAGTCAGTATTCTTGGAGCCACTGTCTGCGGACGACATCTGCAGAGACAGAGTATTGTCCAAAGAGTGTAAAATTGAGAAATATGGCTCATTAAAGGAAACATTCGGACAACTAGATCTCTCTCCTGAATTGGGTCTAAGCTATCTCACTGGCACTGGCCCGTACACGTCCAAAGGTAGTACAGGCCACCTTGCTCGAAAGAGAACGAGCGATGCTGTGCAAGAAGCCTCTGTCGTTTGTAAAGAGGTTACTATGCACGAAACGCTTGGCCTCAGCATTGAAGAGCTGCAAAAAATAGTGGACGACGAAGTTTTACAAGTAGAAGAGGCCACTCATGTCGTCACAGGAATCTGGTGGGGTTCTAGGACTGCCATAACGTCTATCGCCTCTCCAGCTTGTTCCATCACTGATACAAAAGCCAAAGAAGCACAATCAGACTCTCAGGAACGTGTAATCGAATATTTAGGCCAACTTCTAGCCGAAAAGGTTACAACAACGTACACTACCTTCAAAGAAATCTCCAAAGGCTTGACTTTTAGGGTGAATGCTGATATTGATCCGAATAAACAGTCCGCTCGAATCTCCGATTTTGACGGCGTCTGTGACTTCATTAGGGAGATTCCTGACACTATGAAAAGGACTAGGACAGGAAATGGTATTCGTATAACATACGATTTAGTCTCTATCAAAGACTTTGCGAAGATCATGAATAGAGAACTTGAGGGAGAAGTACAGGCTGTTCAAACAATTAGTCAAGAGTACCAAAACCGAGTGTTATTCCTCTTTGAGAAACTTTATGCAGCAAGAGCCAGCCTCAATAGTTATTTGAGGGACTTATCACAGCATGAGCTGTCAGTTCCAAAACAGCATATTGAGACTACAAAGATAAATATCTCCCGGCTTAGTGACCTGGAAGATAGACTAAAGAGCGAACTTTGTCAGGATCTTCCTCACGCGCGAGATCCTAGCTTCAACAGAACGCTTAAGCTCAATGACCCGAAGTGGGAAGCCGATATCAAAGAATTCGAGTCTTTGGTTTCAAAATATGTAGCAAAAATGGCTTTTGAAAGCGAGATCACAGAAATGGGAATCAAGTACATGCATCCTGCTGATGCTGAGATAGCTTACTGTGAGCATGAGAGCGACATATACATCCTCTACTACAGTGATGTCTCTATGGACGCTATTGGCTGGAAAGACCAGTACACTAAGTTCATGGAGCTCGCTCGTGTCAAGAATTCTGGGCAAATAGTCTATGTTGTCGATTGCGATTTTGAAGCCAGTCAAGAGCTGAGAGTCCCGCGCATTGAGCTCCGAGAGAATGGCAAAATCGTAACCAATGACGTTTTGGCAGAACAACAGAGCCTCGCTGGGAAATGTTTCGTTCGTGCTGCTGCTCTTACAGATATGGAAAAATTGCCTGCTAGGTCTCTCGACGCAGTACGAAGCAGCGTTAAAATTCGCTGTCCTTGCGCAGCCGCTACAATAGGAGATTGTTTCTGTCAAACTTGTAAGAAGGCTGTTTTTTTCTTGAAATATGATGGATATATCTATTGCAATTGTGGCAGATATAAACCCGCTAATGCAGCGGTCAAGTGCCTGGATCTATCTCATGGGATTAGCTATCTCATATATGAAGATACTGAAATGCTTCTTGAGGCTTATGACTACCAAGAATTTGAGCAGTACAACATCTTAATCTTGGGAGAGACAGGAGTCGGAAAATCCACATTCATCAACGGATTCATGAATTACATGCTGTTTGAGACTCTCGACGAAGCATTGGAGACTCCCGACTTACACTGGGCTATTCCCTCGAGTTTCAAATACACTGAAATGAATAATAAGAAACTGGAAACTTTTACTGTCACAGTTGGCAAAGAGACTAAAGCCCAGAAATATTCATTAGATGGAGAGTCAGCTACCCAAAGCTGTGTGACTTACGTTCTTCACATCAATGGCTTGACCCTCCGTCTAATCGACACCCCTGGTATTGGGGATACTCGAGGCCTCCAGCAAGACAAAGAAAATGTAAAAGGCATTTTACAGACGCTCAAATCAGTTGAGAAGATCAGCACAATTCTATTTCTCATGAAACCCAACCTCTCTCGCCTTGGACAAGTATTCAACTTTTGCATGACAGAATTACTTTCTCATCTCCACAAAGAGACGAACCAGAATATTGTATTTGGATTCACAAATTCCCGAAGCACAAATTTTTCGCTGGGAGATACTGGAATTCCCCTTCAAAAATTATTACTAGATAAAAAGACCGATATCATTGTTGATTACGACAACACTTTCTTCTTTGACTCGGAAGGCTTTCGATACTTGGCAGCATATAAGACTATTAACAAAGAAATGAAAGACATATCAAATTTCCAAGAGAGCTTCCAAAAATCTGCTCAAGAGGCGCGACGCCTGGTTAATAAAACGATGCGGATGGTAACGCACGAAGTCCAGAAAACGTTGAGCTTGAGTGACACGCGACTATACATTGAGGGGCTCAAAACCCCAATGATCTTGATCAACAAAATCGCTAATGAAGACCAAGAAGAAATTGAAACGCACAAAAGCCACATTGAAGAGTTTGGCATGTCAAATAGCGCGCTTGAATACAAGCTAAAGATGACGATCCGAAAACCTGTCAAGAAGATGCTACCAAGTCCGCGCACCGTCTGCACTGATGATGAGTGCAGAACAGTCAGCAAAGACGCTGTTGGCAAAGAGCACTTTGCATACAAGCAGATATGCCATGACCATTGTTATATCAAGACGACTAATGAGCTAATTGGAGCCCCGGAAATTTCTACTTGCGAGGCCTTTGACTATTCTTCCAAGCCATGCATAGAATGCGGTCACGAATGGGATAAGCATCAACACATCTCTTACAAGCTCACAATTGAAGAAGTAAAGGTTGATGACCCAAATATCTTGAAAATTTACAATAGCAACAAAACAAAGCTTGAAAAAGCTGAAGCGGCTATTAAATCTCTCTCGTTAAAAAAAGAACTATTGGGAGAGCGCAAAGAGTTTATCAACCACTCGTTGGCCAGCTTTGGAGCTTATCTTAGTAGCACTGCTATGGTTAAGTATAATGACGCGACAATCACTTACCTAGACTATCTCATCGACAACGCCAAGAAAGAGGGTAGCGCTGATAGCCAGCGGCAATTTGAAGAGCAGCGCCGGATATACAAAGAGCAGTATGATGAAATTACCAAGGGTAACCCGAAACTTGATCTACAGCCCAAGGTGCCGAGTTACGCTGAAATAATGGAGATAATTCGCCAGCTCGACCGAATAGAGGTGAACGGTAGCAGGATCAAGGACCTGGTGGAGGCGAAGATGGATAATACATCGATTCGCTGCAACACAGTCACGCTTTCGCTTGAAACAGCAAATCAGAGAATTGATTCATTTACGTGGATCATACACCCGTGTTCTCGGAGCTCCTGTATGCATCCGCCCACTCGAGATAAGAAACAAGGGAGGAAGGCTCGCTCTTTGAGCCGAACCCCTACAGGAGACATGGTCACAATAGAGTCATTATTCAATGAGGAGAAATTTCTGAGTTAAATGGGAAGAACTTCATACATTTCAAAAGCATTATTTCGCTGTACACACAGGGAATACTGTAATCCAAAGACTTCTCCTATGTTGAATACAAACAAAGTTTGTTGCTCCGAACTGATGCAGAACAATTTAATTCTGGCGAATCGTTTGCATCTTCTTGCCGTGGCAAGCTCTTTCTGTTCTCTTCAAAAACAGTTTTCTTGCTATACGCGCGTTGCCTTTATTTTTAATCTTGTTCCTCTTTTTGTCTATATCTAGATTCATTCACCTTTCTTTCGTCTCTTTCTATTTGCTTGAGTTATCCGCCGCTCTTTTCCCCTTTCATTTTTATGTGGCCCGTCGAGCACACATTGATATAGCTACTACGCCCCCAACATTTTAGACGTAGCTTAAGGCGTTACGGCTATGCTCTCTACAAAATAAAGGCAACCGCATCGCTCTGTGTTTCTCATTCTAGATATCGAATTGAATCTCTTCAATTGACATATTAAGTGACGCTGGTATTTTTAAGCCACGAAGAAGATGTAACTCCGCCGCTAATTCACTCTGTTTCCCCAAGGCATAGTAAAGGCAGGGCTTCGGTCTCGTGGTGGCTGGAATTACGCCGGAGGTTGTCCGCTAAAGATTTGCCAGCAGCACCCGTTTTACCAAAGTTGGAAACATGTGAAGAAGTACTATTAGAGGCATCAGTTCGGCTCAGTTTCGCTAGAGCTGATGCCTCTATTGGTAGAGCATAAGGCTCTCTTAACTGGAACTTAGGCACATGTAAGTGAGATTGATTTGAGAGGGGTAATGACACAGAAAGGTACCTATCAATATGATAAGTAATATGCAGCGTCAGTTCTCCGTTATTTTAACACGGCATTATGGATAATGGGCTTTTTATAAGGCTGTGAAGGATTTATTTATGAAAAATTAACCGAAATTAACCGAGTTGGATATTTTTGTTTGTGATAAAGGTCATCTCGATGAGTGTGGGAGCTGGGCATACGTGTTTAACTCGGCAATTGACTGCTAAATTATCGCGAAGGCGACTGGATTCTAGGCAGCATCTTCTGTCAACGTGGTCAAGTCGCGCAGATAAATAATGATACGTCAATTCGATAGACTGTAATTCCAGTCGCATTGCATTTGCGCAGTTCCGCAGTTGCGCGAGCTTTTGACCCACTACTCAGAACAAGGCTGTGATGCGCAAGAGCTGCGCAACAAAGGCAACATAAATTGTTATGAAATCCCCGTAAAATCATTTCTTTTGCCTTTTAAACTTATCAAATTCTCCTACACCTAAAACAATCTCCCCAATTCGCCTCACAATAACGCCAAGAAACCAACGAGCAACTACTTTCATCCCAACACCACAAATCACAAATGCAGCGATATCTGGCTCAGACGCCCCAGGAAGATGCTGGAACCTATGCTCGGCTGGGTCGAGAAGTGGAACGTTCATTCGAAGATCAACGCTGCGCATCTATTATTATTCACTGCATATTGGTGCAAGAAAAAAACCTGCAGCTTGACAGGCCTCTTATAGAGGCTAATTCCTCTCTTATCTGTCCCCAATTCAGTACTGGTTGCTCTTTCACCGGCCCTAGTAAGCTATCTTGGGAATACCATACTTATTTTGGCCACTTCAAGCTGGAATTTCACATACAGACTGCCCATGGAAATTCTGTTCCGCCCACTAATAATCCACATCATGTCAAGTCATCTGAGACACTATATACGAATAAAAAATGGCAAAATCCAAAAAGCATACCGTGTTCAGATTCAAGATGCTCTATGGAATTTTTTGGAGCTGATGCGCTAGAGCAGTGGCTGAATCATATCAACACTCACTTGGAGCAATTTGCGACTCCTTATGAGGCCATATTCAAGGCTGTTAGCGACAATTCCGAGCCCGTTCAATTGCAAAACAGTTCAGATTCTAGAATCACTTACGAAACTGAGCCCAATGGACAATCAGTTTTATGCGAATCTCTTTGCGAGTTGTTGAAACGCTCTGCTCTTGAGGATAATCCTAAAAATATCAATCTGTCAGCAAATCGTCCATATCTCTCTCTTACGTCTCCGACAACTAACTCGAGCGATCCCCAAATTGCTCAGGGAAGCCTTATAGAAAATTTTAGCAGGAGTTGTAGCCGTTTGAATCAGAATTTTCTAGAAAGACAGTTACTACCCCACCAATTCGTTCGAGAAGCAGCTCATCCTGTTGACATTTCCCCACGCTTGGAACAGCAAGAAGAAAGTCCAACTATTTCGGATTATTCATCTAATTCTTCATCTCCGTTTTTAAACGAGATATTTTCAGTCAAGAATTCCTCTAAAACTAACACGAATTCAGCTTCGGTTTTTACTGGAGATGATGATGAAAGAGCTGTCTTATATAACATGGCTGAACAGGTTTCCCGCTCAGATTTAGTCAATGAGTTTGCACGGTTCACTATGTCTTGGTTTATAGCCTGGACTGCAAATCGAAGAAACAATACGGACCATAACTCACATAGCCCAGATGTTCAAATTTATGAAAATGGGAGCAGTAATCGATGTATATGTGGAAATAAGCGGAAACGTTCCAGGAAAAATGGCCATCGAGGAAGAAACAAAAAACAACAAAAAAGGGACTATGGCGACGACAGCGACGACGGCAACGAAGATGAACCTGGAGATGGGAGAGGCAATGCTCCTCACATTGCAATAAATCCATCAAATAAAGGGTTAAAACCCTTTTTGGCCTGTCCATTTTTCCAGAGAGACAAAATGCATGCAAGCTTTGGGCATGGTAGATGGAAACTATGCGCACATGGCTCGTGGAACGGGTATCACAGAGTCAGGTTAGTGCACATCTTTCGCGAGAACCAACTGAGAGAAAATGATATTAACCTTTTTTTTTTTTTTAGAGAACATGTATATCGCAAACACATACTCCCCGAAAATCACTGCGAACGATGCTTCAAGGATCTTAAAGGCGCTCCGGCTTTGCAGCATCATTGTGATCTGTTGCAGTCCGTGCAAAAGCCGCCTTTATACATGACATCGGATCGAAAATCTCAGCTAAGAGCACCGATGAAGCGGGGGATTCCGGATTCCGAAAAGTGGAAAATAATGTATCGCATATTATTTCCTGAGGATGCTCGCGTCCCTAGCCCATGTGTGTGTTGTTTGTTATCTTGCTGGCACTAGCTGGCCGTTGACTAACAAGAGCTGCAGATAAAGATAAGCTATCTTATGGTACCGAAGAACTGAGAGATTTGGCTGCAGAAATTGAACTTATTTGCAATTCTTCGTCTTCAGACGTTCGCGCACAGATACAGCAAATCAGGGATGCCGCTGAACGAGCGATGCGTAGCATGAATGGCATATCTTCAAGAGAGCAGCATAACTTCCAAGAAATCAATTGGACCAACAGCGCATCAGGTACAAACATCATGATGGCTGTAAATGATGATGTACCATTTCCACTTAGCTCCGATCAGGAGTATATGGCGATATCCGAAGAATTCATGAACGACTTACCCTTTAGAGTTCCAACCTCGATACTTGGCGGTCAAGATAACTCTATGTCTCATACATTGGATTCATCTCATGATGTGGATACTTCATATACTGGAAATTTATTCAATGGTGGCGATGCGCCTTTTGGAGAAACATTTTTTGAGAGAGATATGTTTGATGTTGGAGATGCACCTCTACTAGGAGACATGTCCTACGGCGCAGATGTGCCTGATTGTGGCGATAGCAGACATTCATTTCCAATTTGGCATAACTAGGAATATTTTGAACAAAGACCCTTTCAACAGTGTTTTTATATGATCGTCATTATTGGTTGTAAGTCATAGGCCATGGGCGAAATTTTACTACAGGTCGCCGTTTCTTTACGCAGACGCCATTATTAGATAGCGTTTTACTGTTTAGCGCATTCTGCTCCACATACAGTAGTATGTGGAGAATACACTAGAGATATGTTAACAAGACATAGATGAGTATTTGTGTGGCCAGATTGAGCAAATGAGATATTATTTGAAGGAATATATATGCATTATAAGTTTTATCATATGCTTAAAGCGTTAGTAGTTCTATTTGCACCGTAATAGCAAATCTGATGACGGGTAGGTGGGGCTGTAGTTTTAACGGTCGTTGCACTTGAATTCATATTCGTGGCCATATTTACAGCTTTGACTGCTATGATTAGCCATCTTACGATGCCTATATAGTGCTTTAGGTCTATTTGCTTATTACATAGCTGTCATAAGCAAGTAGATCTCCAATAATGCCAATTTGAACATCCCGCATAGCACAGAGAAACGCTTCCTTACTAGCTCCCGGGCCTTAGCATAGACCCACCTTCCTAAATAGGCACCTAATCTAGAATGGAAACCACTAGAAGAATCCAGTCAAGACCAGCCATTTCTACAAGCAGCGATCTGATCCATCACCACTTCTAGAACTTGGTAGTCGGTTCTCATTACATCTTTGAACAATGGAGAATCATACTGTATTGCGACATTTCAAGTATAAAGAAGTTAGTTGAAGCCCTCTTACCTCTACCATTCTTATCTTCAGTCAACACACACAAACAACCACGAGAAAAGGCAACTCTTCCTCTTCAATCCCTGCTATCAACACCTGCTCAAGAATTACAAACTATCTCTCCAAATCATTCAAAATGGTCTTCTTCCAGCGTAACCTTTACACTCCTGAGAGCTCTTTCACTCCTCTCTTCCGTCTCCTTGACGATTTTGACAACTACTCACGCCAAAACAATGGCGCACAACACACCACTCATCGCACAGTCGCACACTGGCAGCCCAAATTTGATATCCGCGAAACGGGAGAGGCTTACGAGCTACACGGTGAACTCCCTGGCTTGAATAAGCAAGACGTCCACATCGAGTTCACCGATCCTCAATCTCTACTCATTAGAGGAAAGGTTGAGCGCACGTATACGGCCGGTACTCCTCCTACCGATGTTATAGAGGATGCCTCAATGAGCGGCGCCATTACCGAGTCTGCAGAGGAAGAACGCCCAAAGTCTCCTCATCAAGCTACCGTCGAAGATGAGCCAGAAGACGGAGCCACTACTAATACAACCACTGCTGCCTCCGAAAATGAGGTTGTCAAGGCTGTACCAACTAAGCAAAAACCTGCAGACACTGCCAAATACTGGCTCACTGAGCGCAGTGTTGGAGAATTTTCTCGCACTTTCAATTTTCCTACTCGCGTCAACCAGGAGGGTGTGACCGCCAGCTTCAAAGACGGCATTCTAAACGTTGTGGTCCCCAAGGCGGCTAAGCACGAACCTCGTCGTATCGCGGTATTCTAAACCACATTCCCCTCAAGAATTATGCTTGCTTAATTTCTTCCATTTTTGCCCAAATATCAAGCATATTTTGGGCTACTTCACTATTTTCTTTCCTTTTTCTGCAAGAACGGCAATCGCATGCACGGGGGCGTTTGGAATTTGAGCTTGGTTAACCGATATACCTTTCTCCACTAGAGTAGCAGAAATGATAGCAAGTCGGGCATTGGCAAGGTTGATGAAATGGAACTTTTGATGCTTCATTTTCATAGCCTCATAGTTAATAAAATACAATAATTACGAATATTATCTCCATAATGGCACGTCTACTGTAGTATAAATTGACTCTAGATATGAATTGGCATAACTAATAGGTCGTATCTAAGTGATTGAATATATGAATAAATTCCAGAATCGTAAGATTGAACCTTGAATGTTCTCTGTGAACAAATGTTGATCAATAGGAAGCATACGTATGTAGAGACAGGTATCGCAGGGGATGACCAGCGGCATGACCTTGGGTCCATGTCGCTGGCGTGAAACGCTGCAAGCTAAGCAATCTCCTAATGCGCATCTCCTGGCACGCTGTAAGCCTACGCTATAATAATTCATGAGGCGCCCTCGATTTTCCCTTTAGCTGCATAAAACTCTTTGAGTAAGGCTGATTTGGAAACCTGTTCCACATTTAAATTCTAGCAAGGCTGTGCATCGTACTGGATGGCATATCAGTTCCGCTAGAGTACGATGCTGCCTTAAGGAACTGTATTTTCCCCTCTTTATTGATCGTCTCGTACCCTTCCTTACCTTTAACGAATCCATAAAATGAGAGTTTTTATTCTTACTAAGTAACAGATGGTGTAAACCAAACGACTCTAAAATATCCTTTATATTAGCTGATATATCAATTTCGATTCTTGCTACTTAACATCTTAGCACTCCACGATTTTCTGAACATTAGATCCTGCGATCCTACTCTCCCACATGCATCTGTACGAATATGATCCGCTTGACCTTGGTCGACCTGCAATTCGACTGGTTCGCCTTCTTCCAGGATCTGACTCTACTCCGATATTATGCGAAATATTTCGAGCTTTTTTATACCAAGAAGAGGAGATCATACCATATGAGGCTTTGTCATACACTTGGGGCTCTGCGGCAGCGCCCGAGCACATTGTTGTTAACGGGAGGATGCTTGCAGTGACAAGAAATCTGCATCAAGCATTACAGCAACTTCATGGTAAAGATCAAGATCGAATACTTTGGATAGATGCAATCTGTATCAATCAAAGTAATGAGAAAGAAAGGGGCCACCAAGTGCAACAAATGGGCGAAATTTTTAAACAAGCGGATCGCGTACTATTCTATCTTGGAGAGAGTACTATGGAGGTTGATACATTTATGGACACTCTAAATATAATGGGAAAGCTCAGTCTTAACTATCCCTCCAGAAAATGGAGCTCAGATGATGAACGTTGGGAGTTCGTTTGGACAAGCGCCATCAAGGCTATATTGGGGAATCCTTCGCCCCGCCAAGTTACTACTCTACAACAGGGCTATCGGGACCTTCTCGAGCGGCCTTGGTTCAGAAGAGTTTGGATTCTGCAAGAAGTGACCAATGCACGTGCTGCATTGGTGTGCTGCGGCTTGAAGACTGTCAAACCGTGGCTCTTAAAAGTTCTTCAGAAACTCCTGGACATTACACCAGATGATCACTGCCAAGCAGTTCTCGATATTATGCCAGGGCCGTGGAGACAATCATCGTGGTGGAATAAAAGCCAAGGTCTTTATACTTTGCTAACAAGATTTGGTGGTAGCGAGGCAACTGAGCCTCATGACGTGATATATGCATTGAGAGGCATGTCTTCTGATGCTAAGCACTCGCCCAGTCTGTATCCGGACTATACAAAATCTGAACAAGAGCTAGTTCGCGATACCATTTTATTTCTGTATCCTCTCAAAGACGAAGATCTGGCCAAACTTAGACTGCCGATGACAATTCACGAATTGGTGTCAAAACTTGGATACTTGGGCCTTCGCATTTACAGCATCATTTTTAGGAAAACCGACAAAGAAAACCAAGGTTCTCTAACCGGACTCTCACACACCCAAATCTGGGATTTGGTCTCGCCAGATCGAATACAAGAGCTGCACTCACCTTCCCGAATGAGAGACCTGCATTCACCCTCTGAAATGAGAAGTCGACTGCTATTGGCATTATTACAAAGTGATCGCACTGGAGATGCAATGGCACTCTTTCGATTCTGGAGGTCGGAAGACAAAGTTAGAACAGAACACCTCATCGCCGCAGCTGAAAACATACATGGAATAAGGGCGCTTGAGATTATTTTTGATGTTTTGGATCCTGAATTCAACATCACGGAAGAAGTTTTGGTGTCAGCAGCAAAAAATAAAGATCATGGAGATAAGATGATGGAACTTCTGCTCCAGCATCCCGGCTATCAGCTACCCATTACTGACAGTGTGGTTATGACAGCAGTAGAAAATGCCGGATGTGGGAATGGAATCATTAAAGCCCTCGTGAAATATGAAAACAGCCAGCTGCCAATAGCAGAAGACATATTATGTCCTGGCCGTTAACTGCTTATTACACATAACGTTAAAATGGCAGCAGCAAGAAACGTCGGCTGTGGATATGAAGTCATGGAGACTATCTTGAATCATGGCCATAATCAGCTGCCTGTGGCTGAAAGTGTTATCATAGCAGCAGCGGAGAATAAGGTACGCAGATATGAGACCATGGAGGCCATCTTCAAATATGATGAGAATTCGGTGCTCATAACCACAAGCATTTTTATGGCAGCAGCAAATAATATTAGCTGTGGGTTCGAGGTCATGGAAGTCATCTTTAAACATGGGAAATTTCACAATATTCTAACCGAAGTCGTGATCGAATCTCTAACACGCTTGGGAGATCGTGGATCCGAATTCATGCATCTGGTTGGTAAATATGCGGGTGATGACGACGAATTAACAAGTCGGCTACTCATTAATGGGTTTAAATACTCAAAAATGAATGTCCATATCACAAAGAGTCTTTTGAAGCACCGTAAGAAACCTTCGAATACAGCGTTGATAGCCCGAAGCGCAGCTTCCAATCTTGAACATGCGGGAGAATTAGTCAAACTTCTCTTTCAGTATTGGTGGGAGCAAGGCATTGATGTCACAGATGAACTTCTTTGGGCAGCGATCCGTAACAAGGGAAGCGGAGATTCGGTGCTCGCATTCTTATTCGAACAAATGCAGTATGAGATCAAGGTCCCGCAATCGATTATTAACTTTGTACTCTCATCAGAAGATGGAAAGCAAGAGACGCCAGCCGACCTTCTCATCATCGTTCGTTATGCGAGCGCAGTCGAAATGAGAAACCGTTTCCAAACCTGCAAAGCGCAGCAGCTTTCAGTGACGACGGCTGTAGTCAGCGCGATGCTTTTCAATGAAAATCGCAACGAAGTTATGCGTGAGTTACTATGCGGCAGCCACCAGAACATCCACGTCGAAGTAGATGCTGCTCTCAGTATTGTCAACAAATTTGGGTCGTCTTGCACGGAATATCTCCTCTGTCATCAGCATGGCCTTTTCTTCGAAAATGAACAAGTAATAAAAGGAGATTGTTCCGCAAGACACAGATATTGCAGACGGAAAAGCCCGTAGCATGCTTCTATCTACGCTGACGGATGGATATCCGCAAACGGTGAAGCTAATGCTTACCTATGATGGTATGAGACTCGACATTCATCAATATTTAACAGTTTCAAATCCAACAACTCTTAAAGACTGTTGCAAAATTCTTGAATGGCTTATTTGGTATGGTCTAAAACTCCATAATACAGCACTTACGCGACCCTTTCAATCAGAATGCCTCGGAACGAGCGCTTTGTTGGGAAATAGAACCGATATTAATACGGTAAATGATATGGGAAAGACACCACTTATTCTGGCCGTCCATCTTGGAGATTATTATATGGTAGGGTAGTTACTCAAGCATGGGGCCGACACTACAATACGTGATGACCTTGGTCGAACTGCAGAAGATTGGGCACATATTAGCGGGCATCTCGAGATAGCAAACCTATTTGACGAATGACAAACATTATGCATAGGTTCAAACGGATAGGAGAGAGCCAGTGGGAAATAGATATATATTTACTAGTTAATTAACATTTCTCGCTGATTCATCTTCTTCATCCTTCACATCTTCCCAAATCACTCTGTATCTACTTGTTTTCTCCGACTATCACATCTTTTGGGTCCACTCGCTTCCCATCCAACTTCCATATACTCCCATCCAGAGCTGACCTTCTCGCCCACTGTGTCACTACCTCAAGTGGTGAGTCATCCATGTAAAAGGATAATGGAACCTCAAATGCTTCTACCGTCATATTCTCCTCCGGGTCAATCTCCTGCCATTTCTCCGTTCTCACTGTGTCAAGTTCATAAGCCAAATCCATGAGCACAACTTTGATATCCCTCCTCAGCCTTATGTCATCAGATGGCAGCTTGTGAAAATATTCATCCTTGATATTCACTGCATCCAAGTGAACTGGTCGTGCCAACACTACATGTTCCAACTTTGGTAGCGTGGCAATGTCCCACCAAAGCCAATGGCTATCCACGGGGGCACCGAATAAGACCATGCGTTTGAGTTCTGGCCATAACCGCCACACATCTGTATGCGAATTTGAAACACTCAACATAGGATATTCCTCCAGGCACGTAAATTCTTCCAGCCTATGAAGTTTCTCAAATCCATCTCTCAGCGTCTTCCGCACGCTCAGGTGATCTTCCATTGGATCCAAGCTCGCAAACGGCATCTGCACTACCAGCCGCCGTAGCGTCTCAGACACCTCACAGAATAGTTCTCGTACCCATTGAGCTGTTGGCAAATCATCCAGCGTGTTTCTGAATGGAGCTATATACAGCTCTGAGATGTGCTGTAGCGACAAGACGGGTGGCAGGCTCGGCACCAAGCGCGGCATGCACAGTAGGATATTTGCCAGCCGACGGCTCGAGTCAATGAACATGCACCGCTGTCGCAGCAGCCGCGTCGCCTGCGCATGTGTCGCCCGCGATACCTTCGTCAACGCCAGCAGCGTTCGAGTCGTGGCGTTAGATGCGGGGAAGAGCAGATGCGGGTTTGGCGGCATAACTGCTTCGATAATGAGGAGAAGCAGTTCGGGTGGTAGAGTAGGTGATGACATCATGTATGTTGACCTCAGCGTGTAAGTCGATTTCTTGTATGCTGACTCGGACTGACAGAATAGAGAAGGAAACAGCTCCATCGGATGCAAAGTGAAAGACGCATCTTTAAGTAAAGAGGCTAGGAGGATGATCTAAAGAAATAGAAGCCCCAAAGCTTTCAGCTCCTTGCCCGTGACCGTTTTGTGTGACAAGTACATGTAAAGTTGGTCGAGAGCGGCAGCTCGGCATGCTCTCCTGTTGGCCCCAAAATGGTAGCTGAACTTAAAAGCTTCTTCCTGGCACGGGGTACCCACGGAGTAAAGTACATATGAAAGTAGCCAGGATCATCAAAGAGTAGAAATTATAATAAACATTATTACTACACCAAGCCATACATGCCGGAATATAAATTCAAGGGGCCTTTTCTAAACAATATTAAGTTTATCTATACACCATTTGCTATTAATAGTAGTTGCTAGGTATATTTGCGAAGATATACCTGGTAGACTATCCCACCTCCACTACTACCAAAAATGGCATATGTGTAATATTGTAATAATAAGCACTAGCGAATTTTTATTAAAGCACATTTATTATAATATGTCTTAGTCGTATATAACGCTTATAAAAGTAGGTGTGCGGAGAAATACAAAGTATTAATACTTATAATATATCAAAGCTTTATTTAATATAAATAACACTCATTTAAATTAGTTATAAAAGTTTTACATTATACAATATTCCTTGTCCTATCAATTGCTTATATATATACATGTATATACCTATACTTACTTTTCCTTATGTATTACCAAGTTATGCAAAGAAACTTAATAATTCGTTTCCTATAAACCACAGTTTAGTTCCTTGTAAATGTAATTCTTTATAAAAGTTAGCTCTATTAAAATAATTTGGGGTAATTGGTATTATTTGCCTCAGCCTTCATCTTATTTTAGCGTAATATTGATAGTAGAACAAACTGTTGTATAATAGCTGCAAGCAGCTGATAGTCCAGGATTCGATCCGTCTGCCGCTAATAAGACCTGTGGGTCAGTGCTATTAAGGCTACATGTATGTAAGCTACCCTTAGGGTTAGAATAGCTGCTGGCTCAGCTGCCGGGATAGCTTGATTCGGTATCGTGGATCCATGAGTACGCATGAGAGTGTTGCATTTCAGCCCGGTCTTCCATAATGTGTATTTTTTCCATCAATAGATAGAAGTATTGTAGGAAGTATACGTAATCGTAATAACTAATTAAAATATTTCTTTGGTTCAAGTATCATAGTATAAGAACTTTTTATAATATAGCTTTACGTATAATATATAGAACTATAAAACTAGCCAACAAGGATGCTGATACTCACCCCAAAGAATCCCCACAAGACATGCTTCGTTATCAAATACCCAGCTCCCAGAGTTTCTCTTCTCGTAGAATGTTTTGCCGCAATAGATATGGGCTATCTACTCTTCAGCCGCTTCTATACTTTCTGGCCTTGGTATCAGACCCCTTTCTTTGTACCAGCCGAATTCGGGCTGAACGTTTCTCGTGAGCCTCGTATATTGGCAGTAGTCTAGCGTGGAGGCGTCATTTCTTTGGGCCAGGATCCTTGAATTTCTCACCACGCAATTCCGATGGCATTTCCATGTTCCTTTTCCAAGAAGACGACATTAACTCTATATCCATTCAAGTATCACATATCTTATGCCTATCTTCAAGAATAGCTCAAAGGATTGGTACACTTACTTTTGGAGTGTTTGTTAATGGTGGTATAGAGTTAACATGAAAATTTTCGCCATAACTACTCGTCTTTCTTCCTATTTCCTCTCGTTTGTTTTAACAAGGGCCCAATCGAGAACTACATGACGAGGCGGTTTAGCAGGCGCAGCAGCAACTCATCAACCCGAGGCATGCGTGAGATTACCGATAACTCAAAGTCCTTCTTCTGGCGTGTCCGACACAGTTTGACATTTCTGAGTTTTGTTGCGTCTTCTCGGGCCTATTCTTTTGCTGCTTTTTGGATGTTTCAGGAACCTTTATGTGACCACTAATCTTCTCCAATTCTTCTTGACAAGGTGTAATGATTTTGTTCTCAGTACATACCTTTTCGGGCTCCGAATCTACAAGCAGCACATACATTCTTATTTTCCTTGTGTTTCCCCCTCTTACTTACTCTGCTTCTGTTCCTTGTCCTTGGCATCGAAATTTACCACGTGGTTGTTCGCAAGACCATAAATCTCTTAAAGCGTTATTTATTAATTTCCACACTCCTTTACTCATAATGGTAATAAAATCCCAGGTCGATTGATTCCAGTACAAACAACTCGCCACTGTATTTGTGGACTTGTTTGTTATCTCCGAGTATCCTCCAGGCGTTCCATATCTGTTTTGGACACCTTTAACGTTGCAGCTCCGCCCGAGGGCGTGGAGGTAGAGAAGCTTCTCATGGTTGGTAGCCTCGCCAATGTCACCGCCAGGGAGATTTCCCCGTTGGTTTACTGGAAGTCATACCCTCGCGTATCTCTCCTTGGAAATCTCTATCCCAAAACGAGCAGGAGCGTTCTTCAAAACAGACTGGATTCTTCCTTCAAAAGACTTCCATTCTTGATTTTCTGGATTTGAGACAACTATATACACTACATACGCGTCGCCCTTATCCAGAAGAGTAAAAGACCTCCATTCGAGTTTGCGGTTACCAGTAAACTCTTCGATAATCTTTGGCCATATGGTTTTTTGGTAGTAATCTGAAATTTGCTTGTAGGTAGTAGATTTTGTAGTAGATGCTGTATCACATGAGACATATATCCATAATTTCAAGCGTAGATTGCTTACATCCTCCCATCTTATCTGTTGTTTCTTCCCCTCCTTTTTCGCGACTTTTCCCCGCCTTTTCAAGAAATAATGATTTTCGCTTTAAAAGTGAAATGTTGATCACAGATATCGGAACAAATGAGAGATTGGCTTTTTTACCAGAGAGACTTTATAAAAGTAAGCGGCGTAGAAGAAAAAGGCTCACTTTGGTGATCCAATCATGCCATTGTGTATACTTGTTAATGTCAGATTCATGATGCTCAATCTGCTCTTCTTCCATTTGATTCGATTAGTCAGCTTAGAACGTTTTTACAGGTACTATTTCAGGCAGCCTTGATCACCTGAATTACGTGCGAGTTCAACACATGACCAAAGTCTTTAGGCAACAGGGTGTTTCTTCATAGTTACCTAAACATTAGGGACTTTAGCAATAGAATGCTAGCACGACAATTAAATGGAACTCAAAATTAGCATTCGATAGTCCAGAATGGTGTGCATAGACTTCATTCATCGGAGCCGTGATCTTAGGGACCCGCCACCGAAACTATTTACAAAAATGTCTAATTTTATTCTTAATTCCCTTATTCTATAGTGATCTAGTAGGAAGAAAGAGGCAACATCACTTGTCAGACAGACGCGACGCAGCTTTCGCACGCTAGCCTGCTTAGATCTGGCAGCTGTGAGTGAATTCGCACGCAAGCTACCTGATCAGATTGTTCCATGTTAAGAAGTTGGACACTACTAGTTGAATGTAATTCTGGATATATATTACGGTATTATATTAGTTATATGCCATTTAACATGCCCGCTGCTTGAGTTTGATAGTTTCGACACTCTTCTCTTTTTTACTACTTATCAACTACTTGGTATATACAAGCTCTGCGTAGGCACGATATTGTAGAAACGGTATTGTAAGACTGTTTTACCACCTGCCAGCTATTTCATGTTGCTAATATATACCTCCATATGGCTCAAAGTACCTACTTCAGAAGATACAGGTTACAATAATGTATAAAATATAATACAAAAATATAGAAGTCTTAATAGTATAATATAGTTATATTTTATAGTATATATGTCGCTAAAGCTTATATACGATGAGTATTAAAACATATTATAGCCACTGAATTATACATATTTTCAGTATTTAAAATACTTATTAAACTTGTTTATATATAATGAGATTGTGCTTTTTATAGTATACACCATGATAATATTAAAAATCTTTATAAATATATTTTTATTTAACAATTATCTTTAAGAATAATTTCACTACTGTTTCAGCATTGTAATATTAATATATGAACTCTTTGAGTAAAATATTATATTTATTTACTTTATATTAATTACCTTTTACTGCTAAATAAGTAATATTAATATTATTTTCAGATTTGTAAGATAGCTTATTTGCAGGATCTTACTAAAATTCTCTGAATTTGTTATAAATATTACTAGCGTATTAGTAGATGCATAAATTCCCACGCTACTACATGTATACAATACTTGAGGGTACGGAGAACACACAAGGCTCTAGGATTCCATCGCCTATCTATCCAGGGGCTTAGCTCATGTCCAAACACCGATTTACTTCCCGATTTCCCAGTCATGGCAGCCATACGCGGGAAAAGGGCTTTCTGGCTGTTGGTTGATAATTCCGCTACGAGTTCTTCCTTCTCCTGAAGAAGCCCCCAAAGTGTTTCACAGGAATAGGAACTGCCAAGAAGACTATAATCTCACCCAACAATAAATTTTTGGCAAGTTTTGCTGTCTTGTACCAATATATATGTAATAAAAACGCAGGAAGGAAGCGGCGTTCGCAACAAGTAACGCTAGAGAGCACAGTGTACTCCCCATATATAGAAATATATCACAAATCACATTCTTTGAACCCAGCTGTAAATGCCAAGGCAGTAAATCATCCGACCCGAACTCCCAGAGAACGGCATTTTACCACTTCACGGGGACATGCAACAATACTAACCCCTGCTGCTGTAACTCCGAGCCTTGTTTACCAGCAAGTCAATCGCCGGGCCTTGAAACATAAGAAGCCGATGGATGTTACGCTTACGTTCCGCATGTTTGCGTCTTTGCGTATTCGAAAACTACAATGGGCTAGTTAGCTCGTTAACAAACACCATTGTCCAAAAAGGGGATACGATTTGAAAAAAGGAATATTATTGAAATTAATGGCATTATAATGCGATCACGGAACTGCCACAGATATCACCAATCAACTCAGCTTCATATCCGGCACGCTGTCTAGTATATTGTAAAAAGATAAACCTTCTCCCAGAAACCGAGCTGTTCCATGATGGAAAATCTGTAACAGCAATACTACCTAACGCCACTGAACAAATTTGACCAAATGATACGCCCCAAAATGTAATTTACTCAAAAAAGATAATGGCGCGGGTGCCTAGCTGTCACCACTTGAACACCGTTCACAAAATTTCCCTTCTAGCGCCTTCATGCAAACTCCATCTTTCCCCACAATCATTCCTTCCATAACTGAATGGCAAGTTGCAAGTCGCCATCGCCATCATCTCCTCCTAGGTGTGCTCTCATAACTGTAGTCCATGCTCCATAGCTGGTCCCACAAAATCGAGCTCTTCAGAGGGCTCGACACAGTTGAACTCCTCTGTCGGCCGCTCCTGTGGAGCTGTGGCTGTGGCTGTCACGAACCGATCAGTGACTCAGGGCCCAAGTAGAGAATCAACGGCTCGTACCTCGGGGGCCTTTCCCGACTTATCTTGCACCGATATCACACTGCCTCGCTGTCCCGCATCAGTATTGGTAGTGCTAAGTATACTGCCTTGTACCGGGCTTGTGGCAGTTGGTGTATCAGGCGGAGCAGCGCGGAGGGAGTTGGTCTCGCTCGCCAACGCGCTGTTTTTCAACAGAGCTGTTCCGCCGCTGATATGGAACGGCAGGGCTTTCTTAGACCCCGAGCTACTCCGGCGGCTTTCCAAGCTCTTAGAGAGAGTCTTGTTGATTCCTTCGATGCTCGCTATGCTATCCCGGCTCCTTCCTTTCCCTTTGGCTGCATGGGATTGAATATTAGCCGTGGCCTCGACATTAGTGGCGGCAACGGTTGATTTACCCATCCCAGGTGTTGCGGGTGCCCCTGCTTTGTCCTCTTGAGCATCGATGAGATACCATCGTAAGCCATCTGACAGCTGGAAGGGGTTATCATTCTCCTCTTCATTCGAGTCAGTTTCGTTGTTCGTCTGGAGGCTCTTGGAAAGGTCTACAACACGCTCCTGAATCTTTGAGATTCGCGCAACAAGCCACTCCCGATGTCGTAGTCGATGAGCATCTTGCTCACGGAGGAAATAGTGCGGGAATCCCACATTAAAGGCGGCCCAAGCTCCCGCTTGCTGGTTCCGTGTTGGCAAGAAAAGTGCCAAGTCACCCTCCTTGAAATTCCTAAACGCAATCTTGTTATGAGAGTCTTTTTGTAAGCCATGCGCCCGATCCCGATACGATCGAGCCTCTCGTTGCCACTTCCGAGCCTTGTGCTCTGCTTCCTTGACTCTATGGTATATGGTGTCGGAAAACAAGTCGGCATCGAAAGCGCCAAGCTTCTCTATGAAGGCTTGGTATTTCTCGTCTTCGACCGACAGATCGGTGCTGTTGACCCAGTAGAGAAGCTCTAAATCGGCACTATCAGTCATGGCGCGACCACCTAAGCTAAGTGACCGGCGGATGGAAGATCCAGGATCCGAAGAATCGTTTGGATTTGCGGGTGCCTTATCAGATCGAGAAACCCTCGTAATCACCATTTGTCCAGCGTCCCGGCTGATAGAGTATCCTACACGTTCAAGTAGTCTGGTTAGGCGATCATTCTGAGAGTAGAGCCGCTGAGTTAGATCCTTGGTTCGTCCGTCGCGTGCTTCGTACTTGGCATTAAGCGTAGAGAGCTTCGATTGGACGTCTTCGAATCTCTGCTTGAAGAGACGAGACTCTTCTTCGAGGCTGCCAGCTTGAGATTGTCGCCATGCAACTTCTTCTGAAAGCTCCGCAACCTTCTTCTCCTCCTTTTCGAGTCTCTTGCGTAGCATCTCAGATCCAGTCTCGCCATCAGACAGCTGGCCGCGTAATTGGTTCAATTCCTCTCTGCTCTCTGTTACTTCACGTTCTAAAGCAGTTACCTTGGCCTTCTCCTCGGCAAGATTTTCTCGAACATGCATAGCAGACATCTCTTGTGATGAAATTTTCTCTTCCATCTGTATCAGCTCTGACCGAAGTTCCTTGACTGAAGTAGTAGCCTTGTCAAGCTCAGATCGTAAAATCGAGGCATTGCTTCCAGAGTTTCGCAACTTTTCGACAAGATCGGCGGCACTGGATAGAAGAGCTTCGGCCAAATCAGCCTCGTCAGTTGGCATGGCGGTGTCTGATGATAGCTCAGCATATAGCTTCTTCAGCCATTCGAGTCGAGACTCGGCGCTTTCTTCTGCAGCCTCGAGCTTCTTCGATGTAGCCCGGGCCTCCTCACGAACAGAACGTAGCCTTCGTTCGGAAGCGTCGAGCTGATCCCGTTGCATCTGTGTCTCCTTGCGTAAGAATTCAACTTGACCCTGAGTTTTAAGTGCATCGTCCTGCCGTTCCTTGTTGAGTTGCTCAATCTCTGCCTCAAGAGCCTGGATTCGCTCATCAAAAGTGGCCTTCTCATTCTCCCGGGATTCTCCAAAATGGTCCATCTCTTCCTCAGTATCCTCCAGCCGAGCTTTGAGCGTTTTGATCTCGCCCTCTAGCGAAATCCTTTCATCCAAGAACTCTCGCTTCAGTGCTTCCATGTTCTCAAGGAGATCTTTCTTCGTCGAGTTCACTTCTTCAATCCTATCTTTCATGTCATCTCGTTCCGTGACGCGACTGTCAAGATCTTTCTGAATATCTGCTGAACGCTTCTTCTCCGCGCGAAGCTCGCTTTCCAATTGTGCTATCCGCTGCGATAACTGTTCTGTTCCTTCTGATACTGGCTGGCGGTCTTCAATACGGGCCGACTTGATTGACGATATCGAATTATGCCTCGAATGCCCATTCTGCTGCCCTGGAAGCGGGAATAAGTTCCCTGGACGCGAGGCTTGGCTCTGCCGATGGAGAAGATCTTCGAGGCGGCGCACTCTGCTGTCGGCAGTTTTGAGTCTGTTTTCCAGCCTGGTCTTTTCGTCTTGCAGAGAGGTAATGAGATCATCGTCACCACGGATTAGGAGTCCACTTCTTCCTAATGCCGCCTCATGCACGCTTCCGTTCTTAAATGCTTTGAGCCTCTTCGCTTGCTGCTTAGTGGGGGTGGTGAGCTCTTGCAGGAGTTTCGCAACGTCTTCAACAAGCTCTGGGTCTGCGTTTCGTTCTTGTAGTATCTGGAGAAATTCTTCTAGCTCATTCTTCCCAACAGAAGGCCAGGGGATATCCTCGCCTCGCAGGTTAACTTCAAGCCCCATGACATTGGTATCAAGACCGGGTCCATAGGTACTTCCAACCATCTTTTGCCACTTTTTTCGTCTCTTTGACTCTTCGTCTTGAAATAATGCCATTTCGTTGGCAAGGGTCGATGAATCGGCTTTCACCTTGTCAATCCACTCCCGCCGTCGGATTGCCTCTACCATGAATGAGGCATACATATATGGCAGCTGCTGGATGAGCCGTAGGTAGTCAAAGGTTGTCATATCATCTTCAGACTGATTTAAGATATTGATCTGATTCCTAACGCTGCTGTGCAGAGAAGTGATTTCAGTAATGCTCCGCATGAAGCTAACAGAATCTGCAGCAATGCTATTTCGCGATCGCGTTGCGTATTGAACCATCTCATCCATCTCCTTTGCTCGCTTTTTAAGAGTAGGCATAAGTCTTTCGGTGTGAATAGAGGCAGTTTTCGAAGCCTGGGCTAAATCTCGTTGCGAATTGCCATAGCTCAGCGCCGTATGGTAATCTGAATCGATCTGTCTAGCCACCACCTCGATATCCTCCATTAGCTGCGGAGTATCATTGTTATGGCTCAAAAGAGATCGATTCATTAGTTGATCAAACTCGGCAGAGAGCGTTCCAAGCGCTTGATACATCTGGGTGGCTGCATTGTCAAGTTCGGTGGCTTTCTGGGTGAATCTTCGCTGAGCTGTGGGAGCTAGTTTAACGGCCTTGTTGACGGTTTCGAGTTCGATTAAGTCCTGTAGCGTAGAATCGGCCTTGTTCACTTGTCCGCGAGTCATAAATCTAACCAAGCCTTGTGATATAGGAATGCTCCCGGCTAGATCAAGATAATGCTCCCAAGACGACACAAGCTGCTCATACTCCGCCAAGGCTGGCGTAACCCATTTCTTAAGTTCATTGTACTTCGGCTCGATCTGCCTGACGCTTATCTCAACATTGGTGACGGCGGCGTCCAAGCATCTGATCATAACGTCTATCTCGTCATATCGGGCCTGCGCGTAAGCATTCAATTGGCCGCAGTCCCCCATTATCCGCGCTGCCCAATTCCGGCGGTCGTTGCATAGTTCTTGCCATGATGTGATTGCCTGAATATTCTCGATCGAGTTCGGTGCGTTGGGGATGGATTGACGCCGAAGGGGTAACGCCTCGGAGATGAGCGATGACGCACTACCAGGAGAGGTCGGGTGCGTGACACGAATATCGTAGAGGTATATCTCTTTCTGGGGAAAAGAGTTAGTTGTGATCTCTCGCGCATGTATCAAATGGTCGTCGCATACCTCTGCGTGAAGACTCGCAAACTTAACGCTGCGGCCCTGGGGTGTCAAGGCAATGATATGCTGTGGTGAGATGGAGCTATTCCGAGCCACCCACGTCTTCAGGTCGTCAAGACTACAACGATCACTTAGCTCACGCGTCATATACAGCATCTATAGGAGCAAATATTACCTGGAGAACTGCGCAGTATCGACCTCCAGCCGCTGGCCCGTATGGGCAATCAACACCTGTGTAGCCATCCCAAGACATCTCCCGTCAAGCACAAGGCGGCGCTGGGCGGCTGATGATCATACAGAGTGGTATCTAAGAGAGTCGAATAACGAGCTGACAGGGGAATCGTGGCTCTCGGGGGCACAGGAGAGACAAGCGACTGCAATGCGCCGGTATGGAAGGGTTTGGGATGACACAGGCTGCGAACCCAAAAGTCAAAGCGACGGTTGAGATGCTCAACCTTATCGGGGCCCTACGGCCGGCATTACGTTAGGTAGTGTGACAGGTGCCTTGTGACTTTTGGTAGCGCTGAGACTGCCCTGCATTACAGGGGAGCTTTGTACCGCCGTTAGATAAGCACAGCCGTTTGTGGCTCATGCTGCTAGGTAGTGAGCTATCGCGCGCGCCACAGGCAGCAGCCACGACATGGGCTTTGCTATTGATGAAGACTCAGTCAGTTGAACGAATCAGCGCTATTCACTGGGTCCGAGCAGGCTGCAAAATGAGTGAAGTCGACGAGCCCATGACCGGTGTAGACGGCGGTGAATCCCGTCTGCCCCTTTCCGAGGATGAGACGAGAGTGCTGGAGCTGTATGACAAGCTCCAAGAGCTGAGGCTTGAAATCGCCATAATCAACGCGCAGCAAGCCGGTAAGGCCATTCGATAAGACGCGCCATTGAGAGTCATATTACACTACTCACACAAATTTCTGGTGTCTTTAGGTAGAAATTATGATGGGAGCAATATCACAGAGGCACAAGATGCGCTTCTTACAGCAAGAGCAAGATATAGGCTACGAAACGATGCAATTGAGTCCGTAATGATGGCCAACCCAATCCTCAAGGCAGTCCACAACGGCACACAGGCATCACCAATAGAGCGGCACGTATTACTACTGCAATTACTATCACGGACCCAGTGTCCATGTTGAAAGTATAAAAAGGCCCTCCCTTTGCTGACCGAACTACAGGGATCTCTTCCCATACGTGCAGGAGAGAGACGAGACGTCCATATCCGTAGCCCAGCACGCAGACAGCGTGTCAAAGCTCCGCGATGACCTGACCGAAGTCCAGGTGCAGAGCATACGCGTATGTCGCGAGAACATGGAGCTTACAAGCGAGCTATTCGCACTGGCAGAGCAGGCCAAGCAGAAGAAGGCCGTCCGCGTCGACGACCCCCGGGTCCAGCGAGAGATTGAGAAGCTGACGAGAGAAGTCAAGACCAGCAGGCAGCGGTGGAGGGTTATGAAGGGCGTCGCTAGCGGCGTCGTTGCTGGCAGCGGCATCAATTGGGCAAAGGATGAAGATCTATGCAACATTGTCCTAGATCCTGAAGACGAGGACTAAGATAGTAATTGGTTTATGAAGATACCCCATGTACAATCAATATTCTATAGACGCCTTTCCAGCAGCAGCGGCTTATGTAGACATCGAGCTTATTGCCCTAGCATCTCACGCTTTTCAAGCTATCAAGGGTCACTAGAGTTCCGCGGTGATGTCTACTTTGTCTTATCATTCGCCTTATCCTTCACAACTCAGGTCATCAGAGGCTGCTGCAACAGGAACCTGAGCCATCGCGTGTCAGATTAGCTCTAGTAAGTCTAGTACAAGCCAAATCCAGAAAATACGGTTTCATAATGCTAAAAGTGAGGGGTTATTGGAAGCATCATAGCCGCTACATAGTCCATGCTGTATGGTATCCTCATAAAAAGGCAGAAACAACGTTCATCAAGACGCGCCTCTTCCAGCGCGTGGGCTGAATATTAAAGGAAGCAGGTCAGGAGAAGACGCTATGTATCTTATATACGCATGACTAATCAGCCGCCGGTGCGCAAGATCAGAGCATCTGACAAGTCCAGGGGCAAAAAAAAAGAGCGAAAAAAAAAAATAAAACAAGCCTTTACAAGTATGGGGCATATTAAATGGACCCCAAGAAAATCGAAGCCCTGGAGTGATTTTTTCAGAGTGGGCAGCAGGGCGGTGCCTTGCTTGCGAGTGCTGTAAGGGAGCTATGACCACCACCCATTTTGCTGCTGGGAACCACGTGATGGCGCCTGGCAGCTTGTCATTGGGCGTCGTCGAGATAGAGCTGAAATTGATTAGAGCTCGCGCCGTCTTCGTCGTCTGATCCCTTTAATATGAAGGCACGCAAGCGTGTTGTTGGATCAGCCAGAAGGGCATATCACTCGCTATCTTTGTTTACCTCTCGCGAAAAGGGGTGGAGCGATGTACTACGGTACTCCATAGTAATACTAGTAGTAGGTGGTAGTAGGAGTAGCAGTAGGAGTAGCATGTACATATTGATGATTACAGGCATACTCCGTAGTTTTTTATTTACTTTTTCTCTTCTCTCCGCTTTCAGTCCCTTTTTTCCCTGCGCAGAGGCGTGCGCGGGGAGTGTGAGAAGGGGGAAAAGCCAGAGGCTTCCCCATTTGGCTGGAGGTGCGACAGGGTCGAGGCATGTACTGCACAGTACAATTTCTCGGACAGTCACTTACGCCTGCGTGACAAACATCCAAGCTCCCACTGGAAAATATTGGGGTGTGGGTGCGTGTGTGATGTCGCGTACCTTATTAGTGCGCCTGCGCTGATGGAGTAAGTACTGTAGCATTATCGTGCCTAGCATTTGTACGGAGCACCGCGCCAGCCTCCAGCTGAGACCGGTTTTATTAGCTGCTCTTTGCCTGCAGAGCCCCCTAAGCTTGTACCATGCTCGTCTCAGTTGCACATCGTTGCCAGCTGTTTTGGTCTCAGACCCGATGCGCAGCATGGTATTCGTACATCGTTTTGAGCACTCGCTAGGAAATACTACCTCACAAATAATTCCGCATCGGAATGCTGCAGGCATTGGAGGGGCTGGTCTTTGCTGTACGCGTCTCTGTACTCTGCGCGATATGTGCGTAGCCGCTAGAGGAATGCGCCATCAAAGACAAGCTCAGTACAGTATGTGATACCGGTGCTCCGTACATGTGCGTGTACCGGCAAGTCGAGCGCGACGCATACCCGAGGCATATTCTGCGTGGATATTTGAAGGTATTTCAACTTTAGACACAGGCGAACGTATCGAATAGACCTGTTGCTAGCTATGAGATGAACAATTCAGCTCATTACGCGGATATATGATGATTCAAGCTTGCGGCATGCCATTGATCCGTAAAGAGTATTCTGAGAGTGCCATCGCTACCAGTACGTCTAGGTAGGGAAGCGCTGCAGCAAACAATACGTTGCAGCCAGAGCTACACCGTATGATGAAGCGCCCAGCACTTGGTGCTGCCTAATGCATCGAAGACCTGTGGCTTTTCTTATGTATGGATCATCAATACGAGTCTGATTTGATTCCGCATGTTGTTGTAAAGCACTATCCGTTATCAATGCGCCTAAGCTCCTTCACACCCGTACGAAGCAGTAGCGGTAAACTCTGCTGCTGGTAGTGTTTGCGAGCGTTTGCGTGTACCTTATCTGACAGAGGGGAATCAGAAAAGATACCAAGGGCAAAGTACCAGTACCTGCAAAAGTCGTATGACGGTACAATGCGTCATGCAACACTACAAGTACACCCTTCTATGGGCAGTTCTAGCCTGTGGTGGCACGGCTTCCGAGTGCTCCGCTGCTCCACGCCAGTTTTGGAGCATCAATTGTCTGCCCGCTAGCGAGCTCTTCTTCGTGGTCCCTCGTATGGATTTTCTTATGCAGGCTGTGACGTTGCGAAGGAAGCGTGCGTACCTTAATTTGTTCACTGGAGCGGCCTTTTGCCCTTACCACCGAGATCTCCCTAGCAATGTGGCCGAGGTACCGTAGCACGACGGGCCTTTGTCCCTCTCTGGGGGTTCATACCCAGCATACCAACCCGGTCTGGGCAAATATTAGTAGTGCTACTGCTACTAGCAGCATTGGCAAAAGTCTATGCCGAGTATGGTATACAAGCACGAAGTAATGCCGCGTAGCTCTTGACAGCGGTAGCACTCACGGCACGGCCGATGGAGCAATCAGCAGCAAGAGGCTAGTAGCTGTAGTAATAAGTTGAAGTAGTACGGAGCCAGAGTACTCCAGCTAGCCATAGCCAGCTCCCCGGCTCGTTTCAATAATGCTTCGAGAAGGCCGAAGCACCGTAGAGTACGACAATGCGTGGTACTGTCCAACTGCTGAGGTAGCAGCCGTTTGCGCCAGGCCATGCTGCGTGTTGCGTCCCTCGTCTTTTGGAAAACTGCCAGCACCACCTCACTTGTGCCCGCTAAGTACGGAGAATCCCCGTCGCCGAGATTGTCGAGCTACTGAGAGAAGAACCGCTGGACCGTGGCAGAACAGAAAGGCCAGAGCCCCAGTTTAGGTGTGAGACCAATATGAGGGGGAAAGGTAAAGAGGAGCTTCGCGCTAAAGTATGAGGATATTGGACTGTGGCAGCAGTCGGCGTAACTTTCTAGCACGCTGGCACGCCAATGCGTGTTTTGCAGTGAGGAGTGCGAATGATTGCCCAGGAGGCAGGGCTACATATCCATAATAATTTCCCATGGCTGCTTTGAGAAGGGCCATATTACTGAATACCTGTCATAATGTCACGAAGCAATAATACTTCTGGAAGCCGTGGCGGGCATCTCAATTTCCGCAAGTCAATGACAGACATGCCAATTGATCTAGGCCCGTCCCCTGCTCTGCTCCATGGCCGTGTTCAGCCGATTTGAGACTCGGAGAGCAAATGCTGCTGCTCGCGATAGCAACCATAGAAAGTACAGTAAGATACTTTGTTGAGCGCACACAAGCGCTGGCAATACAGGGAAGCACGTGTTAGGATTCAACGCGAAACCCGCAGGGCCATCCTATTTGCTTTTCAGCCGACATTCAAACCACTCAATACTACGGAGTGGTGGTAGTGGTAGTACTTCGTATTGGCTGGCATTAACAAGGGAGGCCGTGTACATACATGCAAGTGAAGCCTCGCGCACTCATGCCGTACTCCGCACCGTCCTGGCCAGCGCGCTCTCATACTACTGCCGGAATTGGGGGTTCCTCTGAGTCTTGTCGCTGCGCATCCGGCGAAAAGGCATGGGTACCGGTGCAAGGCACTGAGGTGTGGCACCGCCAAAATTATAAGGAGGGTGCCAGTAGTAGTACGGCAAGCAGTCGCATCAATAATATGGAGCGAGAGAGGAGAAAAGAAGAGGCAAAAAAGCGCAGGAGGGAGGCGCGATACCAAGAACTTCCTACGGCGCAGTCCAGGGAGGCAACACGGAGCTAATACTCAATGCTAATACCGCTACCACTTGGAGTACAAGTACAGCCACTCCAAGGATGAGGGAGGTATGGGCTGTGGCAAGTATACAGTGCGAGTTTGCAGACGGACGATGGGATACAAAGGGCGTGTACTGTCTGTGGGAGGGGAAGGCTAAGGAGGCCATGTACCTGTACAGTATTGCGCAATCAATAGGCCGAGCAGCACTTTGCCTGTGACCACCACCAGCCGACTCGTTAACTCTCATATGACGACAGCCCATAGCTCAGCTGGGAGAAGATGGACGCCGTGGCTAGTACTATGCACGATGGTGCTTCCGCGAGAGTTGGTCACGGACGAAATGCGCCTTTTCGCAATCAAGTACAGTACCTAGAACGCAAACAAAAGCTTGGATAAGGTTGTACATGCAAGATTATATCAAGAGGCAGCAGCAAACGCCGAGCAGTAGGGAGGCTCGCCTGTGTAAGTCCTTATGATGCCAGCCAGCCAGCTTTGCTATGGAGACGGAAACAGATAAACTACTTTGCTGCAAGGAAGCAGGCAAGCAATTCCTCCTGCTGGTTGTAGTAGGACTTGCACTATGCCAGGCTGCTGCCTGCCTGCAATAAATGCCTACAGCAAACATCCATGGAGCGGCTGGTTGACCAAGGCGCATCCTGCAGTTCTTTGGCTCTGTGTACATACACACATGCACGTAACACCGTGAGTAGCAGCAGGATGAGCAGTATTCATCAATTCTGCTCGGCCAAATATTAGTCATAGCTGTAATAATCGTATCTTACTCGTAAAATAATTGTAATAAAGCGCCGGAAAAGAACAACAGAGGTCCATTTCAATATCATACCGGCCGCCTCGCAAATTTGATAGGCAAGACAGAGCTGCCGCGCGAGGTGCGAGGTGCGAGGTACTCGGCAGCAGGCAAATAAGGGAGCAGGTACAAGTACCTTGCGGCCGGGAAAGCACCCCATGCCCAGTGTGTGCTGCCCAGTGTGCATTGCCCAGTGTGCGCCGCCTGTAGCGGTGCTCCGTCGCAGCTAGCACCCAGCAGCAAGTACTCCGTGCCCCATACGCCAGCAGTAGCAGTACCTGACTCCCAGCTCCCAGCTCCCACAGGCCAGCGCCAGCACCAGCACCAGCGCCCAGAGAGGGCACATTCGATACTAGCGGTAGGTACCCAGCAGCAGCACCCCCCTCACCCAGGCCAGAAACCGTCACCCCTCTAGGCGGAGGGTATAGAGCAGCGAGAAAAAAAAAAGGTGAGTGCGAGAGTGTGTGGGTGGTAGCTTTTTAGGCCGTTCGGCGCGTGCGCGCGTTCTCTCCGCAGCCCGCACTCCCAATCACTCGCCCATAGTAAAAAGGCTGCTTGGCCCTCCCCCCATACAGACTCGCTCCCCTTCTCCCTCTCCCATACAAATTCTCCCATACAAAAATCCTCCCATACAAACCGCACCCGCGTCCTCGTCGCAACACAACGCGCCTATCTTGTGAGTACCTCGCCTTCGCCGTGCATCCCAGCCAAACACCAGGTCACCAGCATCAATCACTCTCCCCTGCGCGCATTGGCTTTATTTTGCCGTTGCATCTTGTTTTTGCGTTGTTTCCAGCTTCGTTTTTTGCCTTTGCAGCTTTGCATCTACGGCCTCTGCATCTCTGGTCGCGCATCTCTGCTTCCTCTCATTAGCACGCTCTTCGCTTCTGCTACTGCGCCTTGAATAGATCAGCAGCGCACGCTGACTCCAGTGGCTCGCAATCAAGAGAACGAAAAAACTCAACGTCGCGGCCACGTTTGTCTTTGTGAAAATTTGTTCAAAGTACGAAGATGGTTTTGACTTTGTCATTTTTGAGCTTCAAATCCCCCAAGAGCAACACATGAAGTCTCAATTGCGTTTTGACAGCGCGCTTGCTACCTCATGCCGAGCTCCATCTACCTTGACACTACACCAAAGCTACCCCTCTACCTTGCCCACGTTCAATCATTCTTATTGCGCTTTGGCTTTGGCGAACGAGCTTAGCGGCTTCTTTGACGTGCCATGACAGCGCTCAGCACAATTTCTCTTTTTTTTTTTTTCAAACACCTTTTCATCACTCATTTGGCCTACAAAGCATTCGCGACTAACGCATCTCCAGAAATCAAAAACACATCAGACACAATGCCTAAGGCTGCAGCTGGAAAGCGTGGTACCAAGGACACCAAGTCCAAGCGTGCCAAGAAGGGTATGTGATTTCTTCAACCAAACGGCCATGCCCAAGAATTGTTGGCTAACTCAGATCAGACCCCAACGCTCCCAAGCGTGGTCTTTCTGCTTACATGTTCTTCGCCAACGAGCAGCGTGAGAACGTCCGTGAGGAGAACCCCGGCATCTCATTCGGCCAGGTCGGCAAGCTGCTCGGTGAGCGCTGGAAGGCCCTGAACGACAAGCAGCGTGCCCCCTATGAGGCCAAGGCTGCTGCCGACAAGAAGCGTTATGAGGATGAGAAGCAGGCCTACAACGTACGCAGATCGCTCCCTTGAGTTGCTTATGAGATCGTATACTGACATTCTCTTTTGACAGGCTGACCAGGAGGAGGACTCATCTTAGATGGGTGCTGGTCGCGGGAAGAAGCGCTGAATCATACCTGTGATGATTCTTTCTGCAATGATTCACGAAGCATTGGGCCAGGGATAATGGCAATGAGGCGGCGTGCCTTACTAAAGCCAAGCATAAAGGCCCATGCTGGTGATGTCGATTTCTTTGTATTATGGGCAGGACGGTGTTGTACGAATGCACGGAATGGGTTGCGTACTATTTGCTTTCAGGTGCCGGAAATTCAACGGAAACAGGGTCTCGCATACTTGTAATTGTGAACGGGATAGTGGCCGGCAGAGCTACAATGCGATATCGAATACTTTTTGCGTGAGCTTCATTCAACGTAATAACAATGGAGCCATTGGACCATGAATTGACAAGATTTAAATTCAATACTGCTTATTAATTCTGAAAATGTGACTACTACCCCGAAATCGAATTATGCCTCCCATCTGTTTTCTTTTGAAAGAACGCGACGAAGTGAGAATAACCTTAATCTTGAGCTACCATCATCGCGAAGCGTGGCTTCAATTATCAGGTTCTTCCGTATTTTCGTTTGTGTGGCTGGTGATTGGAGGTGGCGGTGTGCATCTCGGCACGGATCAATCTAGGCCTTGCGGAGCCTCGAGGCCGGAAGCCGGAAGGGACCCTCCGCCCGCAATCTATCCAAGCACAAACTACTGGTGACAGCTAAGAAAAAAAAGGGCGAGACGAGAAAATAGTAGCTGGAGAGGAAAAGGGGCGAGGCCCGGTCGACGGAGGCCCGGCCCGCCATCTCTTGCTCTCCACAATCTGCCATTTCATCAGCCTCAAAGGCGGCTCTGCGACCTTGCCAGAAGGAAGCCATTTGAGGCTGGTGAGGCCGAACCTCACGAAGAACCCCCGTCGTCCAGCCACATCCACCTCGAAAACCCACGCTGCGACTAAGGCAATTCGTGCTCGCCCACCGCTCAATCAGATGCCGGGCTGCTATCTGCTGGCCACCGTCGTGCCTCCACCGCAAGCGAGCCAATGGTCAGTGGGAGGAGGTCGGCCGCGATTCGCTGCTTGGGTGCTGGTGGACTTATGTATGTACGAACATGCTTTGCTGCATTCGGGCCATGCAAGTGCCGGCCCAATGCACCGCAAACCAGCGTCGGGTCGACACACGCTTGCTTTCGTGGCAGGCTCTGAGCTGCGAGCCTCCTCTGGCTCGAACCCACCGCCAGCAAATGGGGTGACCGGCGCTCCCTCTGCTGGTGGGCTCTCGCGATGCACCCGCTGGTCATCCGATGGTCTGCTCTGGGGCAAAAACTCAAAGAGTTTGGACATCTCAGGGTTTTCTGACGTAAAAGAACAAAAACAGGATGTGCACGAATTTATGCCGGACACGTTGGCAGGTGTCCATTCTGCTTGTGGCGCATGTCTCTCAACCCAATGCTGTTGGTGTTGCGACTGACACCTATTTCGCCCTTTTCTCTTCTGCCCTTTGATGCATTGGGCTGCCACCAATCTTCCGCACCACTACTACAAGCAAGCGTGGGAAAAGATCCCCTCCACGCTCCCGGATTTGAAGTTGCATGCTCTCATTGACTCCCCCCGCCCGCCCCGACTTTTAACTACCGGTCCACCCTGCCACTCCGACATTTCGATTTGATCTAATATTAATCCGACCCAATCTTCCGGAATCTGTCTGGCTTCTCTTCGTCTCGCTGGTTCACTGCAGTGACAAGGAACATAGGCTTCTCCCTTCTCCTCCACGATTGACCGATAGGTGCAGAGGCTCGTATATTGTATAAAATTTGCCGGTGATAACCAATCCACTTCTACCGGCGCCGGGAAGCGAAGTGGCTGGCCAGCTTATTGTGAGAGCCCGATAGAGTAGGCGCCGAGTGACTGGTTAATACTTCATTCACGCCAGCTCGTCCCGAATATCAATTCATCTTAACTGGTTATGCTTGGATAGGCCACTACAGTCATCCTGCAGTCCTCGCCTTTTGATCCCTTTTTTTACAATTGCTCTTCTTTTTCTTTTTCCAATTCATACAATCCTGCCATGGAGGTAAAGGTAGCCTCACCAATTGAGGATGCGGGGGCCATGGTTGATGCCCATCTCTTGAAGGGATGCTGTTTGGAGGCGGAAAGATCAGACAGTGTCTGGCTGCGACTCGAAGGTCTATTTCTTGCTCTTCCAGAGGCGAATCGGCGGCAGTTGCGGTCCCTTATCGACGAGATCAGGACCACTAGCTTAATTTTGCGAGAGCTGGCCGATCTATCCCAAGTTCACCAAGACCGCGTGCCACTGGTGCTGGATCCTCTCAATACCATCTTGCCGTGCCTGTCACGGTCTCTGAGGGATATTGTAACGCATTATGAGAACCGAAAATTGACCAAAGTAAACCGCTGGCGGACAATGTATCACGAAATGACTAATGAAGCCGGCGGTCTGCAGCTCCCTCAACGATTCGTCGTGTATAATCATTATCTTACAGCTATCCGGAACTTATTATCAAGGTAATAGCTTGCTTCTAATTATATTTTTCTAATTATGCTAATTTGTTTATCAAGATCGCCCGATTTTGATCTCAACATGATGGAAGCGTTCCGTCTGCAAATTATGAATTTACGAGAGGCAAGAGGAATTCGTATGTATCATCATGAATACAGAAATAGAAATAAGCATTTGCGCTAACAAGAGAATAGCTCCGCCTCCAATACAGGCTGGCCCTTTAGTCCGTTATGGGACCATACCTCCTGTAGAAAAAGATACCGTAAGACGGCCTCATCCTTCCTGGTTAGCATATTGCTTACATGTGTTGATACAGTCTATACATTGGGCCGAGCAAATATTTTCTCTACCTTTACCCTCTCGGTCACCTCTGAAGGGTGGGCTTCCGTAAGTGATTATAAATTCCCTCAATAGAAGTAAGAATCACTTATTCATTGAGCAAATCACAGATCCGAGTCATTTGGGCCACATCGACCATGGGGTCACTTGACTATTCCCACCAACTCAAAAGTTTTGTTTCGACGGTAGGTGCTTGACATACGCATGCTCTCATACTCGCCATTTCAATAAGTACGATGGTGTAGCTGACTATAATCCAGGCCCGTCGATGATGATAAAATCTCCCTTATCGCCTACTCTGATGGACGGGATGGCTCGCCTTACCTCCTGCTCCGAACCTTTTACATGGGTGGGCCGTGGTTCTCACTCCGCGGCGTTCATGAGCTGTGTATCCAGCGGGAGAATGATTCCATACAATTCAAAAGATGGAGTCGTTCTGAAAACTGCTCCAAGCTCTGGGCAACATTGCGCTTCCAGACCTGGGAAGGTACGTCATCTGTTTTGTTTCAAACGCTGAGTGCTGTACAGCCATACAACATTCGTCGCAACAATGATAATCTAGACATTGTTACTTACATATATTCTTTCAGAGCTGATTCTCATGTACAACACATTTTTGGCTCTCAAGTCTCGCAACTCCTTGACAGTTCAGATGGCGACCAAAGAATACGCTCCCAAGGGTGAACGCAAACTCTTTCAAGCGTGAGTTGCCTATCCTGAATGAAACAAACTTCGGTCCCTTTTAGAGATCTTTCTGACATTCTTAGCAGAACTATTCTGGATGACGGTTTCAAGCATTCACTCATTGTTTATGAAGATCGGCAAACAGGGGGCCGTCGCATCCACGTTGCCGTTTGGGAGGGAGAGCTGCGTCAATGTCCCGTCTGGACAGCCTTCGGTTAGTATTGTATGCCATACTGAAGAGTATAAAGCTAAACAACGTTGCAGTAACCCATCAATCTACGTCTCCTACCTGGCTCAGGCGAGTCAGTCGAAAGAGGATCCGCCTGGCCGACATTCAGCTGTACGTTTTCAGTCAGCAGTACAGGCAACAAACACAGCGAAAGGGCACCGGAGGGTCATTCGAACTTCAGTTTTGCAGCGAAGAAGGCAAGTGTTTAATTTCTTCTCTCCGTCGGATTCTTATGCTAACCTCCTCAAAGCTGCTCAAAGCTTCAAAGAGCTATTTTATGTCCCAGTCAAGTCCAATACATCCCGGCCCATCACGCCCAGGCCAATTACACCGAGAATTGTGTCTCGGCCAACCACTCCAAGGGCTTAATATCGAACGACACTCAATTACATTCATCTATTCCTTTCTCTTTTCTTAATTTTCTTTTTCAAAACTCTCCGCAGCGACTCAAAAATGGTGCAGTTACAGGCAACTCTTCACGACACGCTTCTTTTTACTTTTCGATTTATTATTTATACCTATACCCGCTAAACATTTAGCGACAAGATAACGATGACATGACTGATAATCCGACGGATATCCGGCAATTATTTTCTCTTTTCTTTTGTTGTTTGAAATATGGGCGTTGGAGAAAAGCTCACTCTTACCAAAAAGTCTGTATTGGATGATCATCTAAGCTAATTTCTAACGCCTATGATCTGTTTCATGTTTTGTTTTTTTTTCTATCAATGCCAAGGCTGTCTGTCGATTCTGGTCCTCAAAGCATGGGCCTACGGTGTCGGGCTGTAGTGTATCCGCAAATTCTGGAGAAAGCAACGTCTTCAGAATCGTCCATGTTTTGAGGACCAGGATCGAAAGGCTACACCCAATACAGCACCAAATTTGGTGCTGTATTGGGTGTAGCAGTCATTTGGCTACGCTCTTGAAAAAGTAAAATGATTTTTTATAATTCTGCTTTTAATACAACTGTTGCTGGGCATGACTCATACGTCTTTTGTTTTTTAAACTTTTCCGCCCCATTCAAACACTATGCTTCGATTAAAAAAAAATAATAAACAGTATCCTTATGTGCACATCAAATGTTTAGGTCTTGACATCGGGCTCATCACGGCCAATGTGCTCCTTGAACTTGAGCAGCTCCGTCGCAAACTTGACTTCATCCTTGAGGAAATCTTGAGCATCAAGATCATACTTGGATGGGTCGCTGGTGTGCTGCTCAATGTAGAGACGGATAGTGGCGCCAGAGGAGCCAGTACCAGAGAGACGGACGACAATGCGACTGCCGGAAGAGAAGCCAGCGTAGAGACCCTGATTGGAAGAGACTGAGCCATCGAGGTCAGTGTATGAGAAGTTGCCGGCCTTGGTGACGGTACGCTCGCCAATCTTGCTGCCCACAAAGCTGGGGTTGGCAACCAAAGCCTCCAGTTCGCCAACAACCTTGTTGGCGCCCTCAGAGTCGACGTCCTCGTAATCGTATCGGGTGAAGAATGTACGTCCATACTGAGTCCAGAAGTCCTTCTGGATCTGCTTAATTGAAGGTGTAGTACCAGGGTTCTGGACACCAAGGGCAGCAATAATGTTCAACCAGGCGACGACAGCCCACAAACCGTCCTTCTCACGGATGTGGTCGCTACCAGTGCCGAAACTCTCCTCACCGCAGATGGACAGCTTCTTGGCGTCGAAGAGCGCACAGAAGAACTTCCAGCCCGTGGGGACCTCGTAGCTGGTAAGGCCTTGTGCCTTGGCGACCAGGTCGACGGCGCCGCTGGTGGGCATGGATCGAGCAAGGCCGTTGACACCGTTCTTCTGGAAGTAGGGGATGAGCTTGGCGTGGTGGGCAATGATGGCGAGAGAGTCTCCGGGGGAAACAAAGGCGTTGGCGCCGTAAATCATGTTTCGGTCACCGTCACCATCAGAGGCAGCACCAAAGGGAATTTGGTTTTGGTCAACGACCTCGACGAGGGAGTGGGCATAGGTGAGGTTGGGGTCGGGGTGTCCGCCGTTGAAGTCGGGGCTGGGCACGCAGTTCTGAGTGGCGCCAGTAAGTCCAAGCTCCTTCTCGAAGATGGCAGTTCCGTAGGGTCCAGTGACGCCGTGGAGACCGTCAAAGAGGACCTTGAAGTCGGGGTGAGAGGCGAAGAACTTTTTAATGGTGTCAAAGTCAAAGATGTCCTTGAGCATAGCGACGTAGTCAGCAGTGCTGTCAATGATCTCGACTTCCAGGGAGCCATAGGTCTTGGTGCCAACGGTAGAGATATCAATGTCGGGGATCGAGGCGAGCTTATATGATGTCAGGGTCTTGGAGGTCTCGAAGATTTTGTTGGTAACGGATTCGGGAGCAGGGCCACCGTTGGCCAGGTTGTATTTGATACCGAAATCGTTCTTGGGGCCTAATTGAGGAGCACAGAATCGTCAGCGTCTTCTCTCTCTTCACCTTGGAGATTGAGTTGAGGGACTTACCACCAGGGTTGTGGCTGGCAGTGAGCAAGATGCCTCCAGTGGCCTTGCGGATGCGAATGACATGGCTGGCCGCGGGAGTGGAAAGAATTCCATTCTGGCCGATCACAAGCTTCTTGACACCATAGGCAGCACCAATCTTGGCAATCAGTTGAATGACCTCGGGGTTCCAGAATCGGCCATCGCCACCAATGACCAGGGAAGAGCCTAAATCGGTGGAAGCAGAATCATCAGCCTTTGGCTCAAAGCTCTCTTTATAGCAGAACAGTATAGCTCATACCCTCAGCGCCCTCGGGGATGGACAGGAGAATGCTGGCAACGAACGACTCGCTATAGTGCGGCTTCTGGAAAACGACGACCTTCTTTCGGAGACCAGAACTGGTGTTGCGAAGCTAGTGTCAGCAGATGCAATCTTGTCTTCTGGGGAGTGGAGATAGCTGTGACGTACGTTCCGGGCTTCTGGTCCTGGAAGGGGGTAAACTCGACAGTCTTGACGTCCATGGCAACAGCTCAAACTCGGCGGTGTCAGCTCGTAGGTTGAGGATTGGGAATATCAAGAGGAAAAAAGGGAAGCAGAACTGTAGGTATTTATCGCTAATGATCCCCAGGCCCAGCGGGGAAAATAGGGGATGTCGCGAGAGCTTTAGGGGGCGAGGAGGGGAAGCTCCAAGGAGCTGGTGGGGAGGTTGGGCATCTCGCCAAACGATGGAGGGGCAGCCCAGTGCTGATGGTGACCCAATTAGTACTGTATGCTGGAATACATTTTGTGCATGCTATGACAGTGCGAAGTAACCCAATTTCAATGGAGCTGGAGCTTGGGCGGTCAAAGTCGTTGCCTGGCCGTCCAACGAGACCCGAGCTTTGGGCCATCAATGACATCAAATCAGCGCCATTGGTGCTTTGGGCAGAGGCAAATTATGAACAGGTTTTGTTTGCTTCTGTTTTGCCGTTCGCATTACCTTGTGCTTGGTGGTATTAGTGGTGTAACAGTATGCACGAAATGAACGAGTGGGTTGATCGAGTAAATGAGTTGGGCTACTGATGACGTCGAGCGTCGCATCCTAATATATTGCTGAAGAAGTTTTTCCAATGCACTCGCACCCAATATTCTTGCGCCAGATTAATCTTCAATACCCAATTGTCCCCATCAGTCATCAGCTACGGCCAAATATAGCCTCCTTGTAATATCTCGCCTCCTCGATGCTCTCCAAGATGTCATCCCTAGCTTTATGGCTCCCCTTCTTAGCCGGCGCCCGCGAAAGAACCTGTGGCGGGCTCCACCGCCGAGCAGCCTCCTTTATGGCACTAACGTCCAGGATGCGGTAGTGCAGATGCTCCATAACTTTGCCGTATGGATCTTTTCGCAAAAAGGCCCTGTCGGCGTGCACGCTGTTGCCGGCCAGCAGCGCTGTGCGAGGTTTGGGGATGAACTTGGTGATGTAGCGATAGAGACCTTCAGCAGCCTGCTCTGGGGTCGTCTCTGAAGCTATCACGGCAGCTGTTAGTCCTGATTTACCGTGAGTATTGGTGCACCACTCGTCCATCTGATCCATGCGAGAGGCCGGCAAGTGGATGACCGCATGGTAGCCCTCGGCATCGATGATGTCGAGATTTCCCGTCGTGAGAATGCAGTAGATTTCGATAATCTCCTCGGTATCAGGATTCAAGCCGGTCATCTATCGATATATAATGCAACCTTAGTAAAGCTCAGCTCAGCACACACAGCTGAAAGCCATATGAAGTAGTAAGACGGTACTTCGCACCTCGCAGTCGATCCAGACCAGGGCATCGTCCAGGCCCGAGACAACGCTTGACTCGGAAACCGGCATCTTAATTGATCGGATGTAACCACACGATGTCAATTAGCGAGCTCTGTCAAATACCGAGTCCAGACTAAATGGCGGAGAAATGACAAAGAAGAAAGTCTCCCCAGGAATTGGCGTCTCAAATTTTAGCCATGTGGTTCCGATCCAGGAGTCCCAGGAAAGTTCTACCAGTACAGCAGTGGAGGCCCCCTAAACTCTCGGCCGGTACTCACTAATACGCCAATGAAAGCTAGGCCCCAGGCTACACAGTAAGTGCTGTAAACTTCAGCTTAACCCCCAAAGCCTCCCCCACCGAGAGCTTGCCCGCTGTTAATCTTGCCCCATATGGTCGATAAGCAGCGCCATCATCTGATCCAGTTGACGGCTTTCCCCCTCATTTTACTAGCGGTTCTAGCACTGGAACGTTGCAAGGCATCTGGTCCAATGCCTGAGACGCCGTTAAGCCACTGTCTTTTATCGGCTCGACGCTGATTGGGTGGCTAGTCGGGCTCGACAGCTGGCATCCCTGGCTAAAACGTGCCTTATCATGGGGATTGGGATCTATATATATGTGCCTGCCAAGCCTGCGTGACAACATACCTGACATATGTCTCGTCTCACGGACAGCAGCAGCCTATTTATCATTACTTATAGAGGCTAATCCCTCACATAGTGATCGGTCTGACAAAGATCCCTCCAGTTTATCGCCATCATGGCCTCTCTCAAGGTCTCAAGCGACGCCGCCGGCGATCCCCATGTGAAGCCTCTTCCGAGGCCCGAAATGTCAGAAGATCCTCCCCGCTTCATCATCATTGGTGCCGGTGCTCGAGGAATTGGTTATGCAAGAGGCATTGATATTGCCAGCAACGGCGTAGTGGCCGCCGTGGCAGATCCGGACAAATATCGACGAGAGACGCTCGGCAAGCATCACATCTGGGGCAACAATGGCCCCAGTCAAGGCCAGATATTCTCGGATTGGCGAGAATTCGTCGATTATGAACAGAATAGACGCCAAAGAGTAGCCAATGGCGAGAAGGACGTCCCCAAGGGCGTTGATGGAGCATTTGTCTGTGTCCAGGATCAGATGCACCGAGAGGTCGTTGTTGGCCTGGCACCGCTGGGCATTCACATCATGTGCGAGAAGCCGCTGGCGCCGTCTTTGGAAGACTGTCTCGACATTTACAAGTCCCTCAAGCCGCAGCTCAAGTCCAACATCTTCTCAATCGGCCATGTGCTGAGATATAGCCCGCACAACATGATGCTACGGAAGCTGCTGGTTGAAGATAAAATAATTGGCGACATCAACAGCGTCGTCCACACAGAGCCCGTTGGCTGGTGGCACTTCACGCACTCATATGTGCGAGGAAACTGGAGAAACTCTAATACTTCGGCGCCATCGTTGCTGGCCAAGTGCTGCCATGACATCGATCTAATCCTGTGGCTGCTCTGCTCCCCGGAAAAGGCCGGAGAGGGCGAACCTCATCTCCCCGACTTTGTTTCATCGACTGGCGGATTGCAATTTTTCAAGAAGAGCCGCAAGCCTGCTGCTGCGGGATCTGCTACAAACTGCATGACTTGTCCCCTTGGTGACTCTGGCTGCAAATATTCTGCCAAGAATGTATATCTCAGCTCCAACTGTGAGGGTGTTGGCACCGGCAACGTAGATTGGCCAATGACCACAGTTGTGCACGATATTGAAGATTTTAAGACCCTCGACGACCGCAAACAAGCCGTCATCAAGGTTCTTGAAGAAGATTACGACGAGTCGACCCCGAAGGAAGTAGTTAGTTCGCGCAACTGGTTCGGTCGATGCGTCTTTGAGTCAGACAACAACGTATGTGACGACCAGTTTGTCACTATTACATGGCCCGAATCCATCAAGCCCGCCAAGAGAGTCACCATTCAGATGGTGGCCCAAACCAAGAAGCAATGCGATCGCTTCTCCTATTTCTATGGTGAACACGGCGAAATCTACACAGACTCCGAGAAGATCATCGTGCAAGACTTCGAGACCAAAGAGACCAAAGTATACACGCCCCACGCGGAGCACAAGGGTCACGGCGGCGGTGATTTGGGCCTCACGAGACAGTTTGTCCTGGCCTGTGATCGAGTGAAGAATCACGGATGGGAGGCCGAAAAGGCCCAGAATGAATTTGTTGGGTGCACTCTAGAGGAGGTGCTCCGTAGCCACGCAATGGTGTTTGCTGCAGAAGAGGCTCGCGTCAATAATATCGTAGTCAACTGGCCTCAATGGTGGGAGAAAGTCACTAAGGAGTAAGCTAGAAACTGCCTGTCACTTATAATACTTCTTTTTCTTAAGCCACCATTCGAGACACCATTGAGATTGCAACAGTGGTATAGATAACGATATATTGACGATTGATTTAATAAATACATATATATATACCCAGTTAAAAGAGCAGCACGCTTCATTATACTTTAATCCAGAAATTATTTCCATCACAATGTTTGTATGTCCAAGAGCTTTGAAAGAGATCGACTTTGGCTTGCAGTTTCTACTCATACCAAAAAAAAGAAAACAAGAGAAAAAAAAAATGAACCACCCTTATATCCTGCACATCATGTCCCGTGAATCACATATATCTCATCTAATTACCATTACCACCCAGCTCTGCTCTGTTCGTCTCTGCTCCAAGGGGGCTTGTTGTAGGCAGCTCCATCGCAGACGTCTCGCCTTCCTTGAAAACACCAGGCGAAGGAGTTGTGTGTACTGGAGACGTGCTCGCTGTTTGCACAGGGTAGTTGTAATTGTACTGCTGAGGAGGATACTGTCCCTGGAATGGCTGCTGTCCCGGGAACTGCTGCGGATAGTAGCCTTGTTGCATTGGCACCGGTGCATAACCAGCCTGGTATCCAGCCGGTACGCCCGAAGGATAAACAGCCCCGCCAGCATTATTCTGTCCTTGTGGAGGTTGACCAGCAGGAAGAGCGTTATTGCGAGGATTACGATGACGGTAGAAGAGGAAAGCGGCCAGTCCGACGAGGCCCAGGGCTGCAACGCCTCCAACTGTGCCTCCGGCAATAGCGCCCACGGGAGTGCTGCTTTTCCCGCCGCCAGAATCGGGAGAAGATGTTGCCGAAGTAGTCGAGGGCTCAGTCGATGTGGTTGTAGACGTCGTAGTCGTGGAACCGATGCTGTGTGTTGCCAACCAGCCTGGATCGACAGTCAGAAGAGTTCCCCTGCCGGGCTCCAAGGAACATCCGAGAATGGTGTATAGTTCAACAGACTTGTCGGTTGAGGCGGACGTAGAAATGACCCAAGTATAGCAAGCCGGGAGAGTTGAAGTGGCGCTGGAGATGAAGAAATAGAGCATGTAAGTGGATGTTCAACTCATACAGAGAAGAGACAGAGAGCGAGAGATGGGGAGGGAGCAGCTTACCAGCAGAGAGTGTGAAAGTCGGATGGGAGGTTGCAGGCACCAGTTGCTGAGGCTTGGTAGTCGATACACGTCGTCTTGATTTGGCTACAGGCGCTGTTTGGTTGACAGCATCCAACGAAGCCTCCCTCAGGCGTGCACGTATATCCGGATGAGATACAAGTAAAAGAATCTAGTGAAGTCAGTCTCACCAGCTCCTCATTGCCGATTTCCATAAAGTATAATATGTGAACAGTAACTTACCGCCACTGTTCCCAGGCACAAATCCACACGTCTCTGGTCCCAAGGTATAACCATCCGCTCGCGGCATCATCATCCTACCCAGCAAAGGCTTGGGAGGCTGCGTCGGCTTAGGAGACCATCCCAAGGCAACCTGCTGCTCGATCTCATGGTTCAAGGTGGCAGTCTCTTTGGCAGGTGAGGCCCATGACTGTTCGAGTCCTGATTTAGGGACTGGCTGGTTATCGTCGTCGGCTCTACCGGGGGAAATGATAGCCCCAAGGGCGAGGAGGAGAGTCGCCGCCGGGTTGTGACGCATTGGTGCGGTAGGGATATGCGTGTAAGTCGAGCTTTATGTAGGCGGGTATTCTGGCCAATTGATAGGACGTCAATGTAATCCAAGATAGGAAGTATATTTCTGTTGGTCCCTTTTCCTGTGTCTTATATCATAGCCGTAGACGTGGATAGAATGGAGAAACAAGGCCGCAGCGTTAAAACAAGTGTGAAGCGAGCGCACTCAACCGACACAGCTCTATAAACAAACAAAGAGGCGCCAAGACCATAGATTAGCAAAACTGCCAAATCCTATTTATCAACTATCACTTAAAAAAGAAGGGAGTGAGGAAAAGAAGAAGGAAAATGACAGAAGCAGAAGAAATCCTACCGCTTCCTCTCCCAATGCGGCTCTTCCAGCCCAAGCCAGCTCCAATCTGGTCCAGTCCATAGCTACAGCAATTAGCAGCACCTCCAAACCGCAAGCCCAATCAATACCTCGCAGACGAGAGCAGCAAGCCCACAAGGCAAAACCAGGCCATCCAGGACCCTCCCGGGCTATTAGACCGTCTAGCTACATGTCTAGTCCCATCAGCCCATCCGAGTGCAGCTTAGCCCGCTAGCCCAGGCCGCAGCCATGGGAATAGAGGCAAAAGGGAACTATGCTTAATCCTACTAGCGGAGTGTTCAGCCCCGGGTGATGGGCGAGTCTCATTCGTGGTGGTGGATCCTGGGATTCGACGAGCTGAAATGGGAGGATGCGGCGCGGCAGTGAGTTGAGAAGAAAGAGGAGAAGAGAGCTGTACTTCGTACGATTTTTTTTATTAGCTGTACATACAGGCATTGTACACGGCATGTAGTATGAGTATGAGTAGCAGCTAGTCATAGTAGCAGCTAGTCATGTATGCACATGTCCTTAATAACTGCGAGGCTTGTCTGACGTGGTCGGGAATCTCGTCCTTTCAACCCAGCTTGACTTATACCACCAGTTTGTCTGTATAACCGCATATGTCTCAGCTCTTCCAGCTATCTCGCAACATTTGCCTCCCGGATTCATTATCTCTCTTATTTTTCTTCTAGGAAATCAATAGTGAAAGAAACTAGACAAACACTCACGCACTCAACCAACCCCTCTAAGACCAAACCCCTGTCAAGCCATCACCTGCGGCTGGACGCAGTGCTCTGCTGCAGCCGAGCCCCTCCTTTGGATCCTACCGCCTTGGAGGATCAGAGACAAAAAGCAAGGTGCAAACCCGGCAGCAAGGGGGAATTCCAGCCCGTGATTACTTCGTACTAGGCGATTTTTTCATATCTTCTGGTACAACACAATTCAGTGTTTTAACCCTGCTTTGTATGAATGAGAGCGGGATCTATAAATAAACAAGCAAGACAACTCAAGTTTTAATTGTTCTTGTAATCGCCAACCCCAGAGCAGATAGTGTTTAATCACTCTCTTACGTTTCACCCCTCAAGCTTCATCTTTTACTCTCTCAGCTCTTTTTCTACTCTTTTCTCTTATCTCCTCCAATCACCATTTAGTAGCAGTATTTAGCACGATCAATATCAAAAAGAAAAAAAATCTGCCCAAGCACGAGGCACACTTCAATTTCATGCACTAACAAACGAAAAATTCAGCCCCGGGCAAGACTCTCAAACTCTTCTCCATTCTGCGCAAGACACGCAGCAAAAAGTGGCAATTTTCTAGCTCTGCATTAGCAGACAGCTTTAGCTCGACATGCTATACTTGACTTGCAGCGTGCAGCTGACTATGTTGGTTTCGCTAGTTCCCTACCGATCGTCTATTAAGTCCCCTATCCCTCTTTTCTCTTTTCTTTTTCAGATAGCCGCTGGGAAAAGAAAGAGAAAATACAATAGGAAACAGAGGCTATTATTGCCTGGCTAACGTCGATAAAACACGGCGTTATCTCTTCTAGCGCCCCAATCGTGGGAAAATGTGTCTTGGCTTGGAGCTATTATTAGCCACTTGCCCACAAATGATTGGAACCTGATAACTTTTTTCCTTCTAGTGTCTCATCCAGCATCTCCTCTTGAAATTTGATAACGGGAAAGAGAATCTAAAATACTATGCTCGTTTTATAAGCGATATCTGCGTCGCCGGCCCGCAAACTATGGAGTAAATCATGTCCCACATCTGTCAGAAAAATCCCGAGTGTCCACAATTGCTCCCCATATTTATGCAGAAATGGCAAGGCGAGGTTCCATATGGTAATTATAGCAATAGTACCCTGTTTTTTTTTTTTTTGTCCTCCCCTTGAGGTACTCTCCAATCGCCCACCCAGCAGCAATATGTATAATCATAATAAAACTACCTAGGCTTTTAGGAAACCTATCCACGTAGATAGCCTATCGTGCCTCATTGGTCATAGCAACTAGCCTTGACATAAAAGCTCTTTAATTTGTTGTGCGTTCCATTTGCAATGCTCCACTAGTATTGCTTCCATATTACTTACCCTGTATACTGTCTCGAATTTTTGTATTTTTATTCTGCCATAAGCAACTATTTCATTTACATCCTCCTTGTATACTAACAGATCTATAATTATCACTTGCTCCTTCAACTACCTAGGTACCTATGTAATTTTAAATATTCCATCCTGGCTCACTGCTCGAAAACGAAAACCAAGTCTCCCTTGCATTTAGAACTAAAAGTAGTTCGAGCGGTTACCGAGCAGCTATAAGCAGACATCCGACAAGAGAGAACAATTGTATTAAGTTACATAATAATTGCATTCTGAAATCCATAGCCGTAAGCACCAAGAAAGTATTAACAAATGAAACTAGTAGATATCACAGTCTTACAATTTCCACTCGCCCAGCGCCGTTCCCAGCCCCCAAAATTCCAGTCTATCAGCTAAATGGTATCACTCAATTCGAAGTGGGAGGTTCCTGTGAAGGCCGCGTCTAAGAAATCCAAAGTTCACATCATCGTCCTCTTTCACCACACCTTTTCGAAGCAAAAAGTCCAGCATCACGAGTCCGCAGTTTGGCTTCCACTCGGCGTTCTTCAAATCATGCTTCACCTCTTCCAACGGCTTCAGTACAAACCCATCAATCGACTCCGGCTCCTCTGGATATGGTATGAAATCAGGACCAACTTCGAGATCGAAAGTGTACCGGATACCAGGCTCAATGTGGCCCTCTTCACTGCCCGCAATATGGTCTTTCTGATCATAAAATGAAATCAGAGACTCGGCAGTGACTTTGCCAACATGAATGCCTTTCCAAGTAACCGTTTTCGTGTGAATGTCCACAGCAAGTCCTGCTTCTTCCATAGCTTCACGTTGCAGTGTCACCAGAGGATCCATGTTGTCTTCCGGATCCATGGCCCCAGCAACAAGCTGGTCAAGTTTTCTGGCATATGTGACGTTTTGAGACCGTCGTGAAACCCACACATGGATCTCATCTCCCCTTATGGTGAACATATTCATATGGACGCCCGTCGTAACAATACCAAATATTCCTCTGGCAGCCGAAGGCATGACCAAGCCGGCCAACTTGGTGTCAAGCCCACGGATAGGATGGAAGTCTGAGCTCTTCTTGAGCCACTTTTTAAAACAGCCATTGAGATTGTCGGCATTCTTTTGGCACAGCTTTATAAATTCGCGCCGGCATACGTCGATAACATCGTCGCCTGGCTTGATGGCAGGATTTAGATGGATCTTGCGCCTGGATCTCGAAACTTGAAAGCTCGTATTGTCCCATTTCATCTCGGCGGCATGTTGAGGCAGCATGTATCCAACGGGAGTTGAGTTGTCTAGAATGACGAATTCCCACATTCCTGCACCTTGTCTCTCTTCGAACTTATTACATCGACGGATAACATCATACAAGGAGCCCATGCTGTTTGAACTAACGGGGAGGATTGTCCACGTATGAATAGTGCTATGACTTTCTGAGAGCGTTGTTGAGGACGTTCGAGGGCTGGTAAGAGACGCCATATTGGATTCACTTTCCGCTAAAGGCGGAGGCCTTCTGATATATGCAAAGCTGGACAGTGATAAACGAGGCCTATGCGAGGCCTATGCTCCAAATTCCTCGATCACAGACTGAACAGTGCTTGATGTAGGGGGTATAATGATCCAAATAACCTTGTAAAGGAATGGGCCAGATGAAAAGAGCTGAATAGAATAGAACAAGTAAAGTGATAGTGTGAAGGCCAACCGGCCAGACACTCGACAGACAGACACAATCTACAGCATAAGATCAAGTATCTGCTTCTATTCTGTGGAAAAAAGAGCCAAAGGCATAGGATAGTGTCCGGATACAATGTTCAGGAGGCAAGCACATACACCAATTCACCCCCTCTGAGGATGGAGTCCTGAATATATGTGACACATCGCTGGTGATTACGGAGCCTCGACCCGACTGTGTGTTACCCATGCAGGAACAATTTAGCAAGCATATTTCCGACGAAGGGAGACGGCAAGGTGCAGTGGTCAAGAGCACCACACGTTTTCATAACATGGGAAGTCCTACCGATGGCCTGGGATTGGTAGAGCTTCCTGCCTGGGGTGCCGTCGGGCTCTGCAACCGCCCGATCATCTCTGAAGGTGACATCTGTCAAAGCGCAGTGGCCCTGATTTGAGGACTGCAGAGAAGCTATATCAAGGCCTCAGCCGCTCCTCTCATACACGCCTATATCCACATCCATCCACATCCATCTCATGGGCCGTACGTGCCCGTGTAGCTCCACTGTGAATAGCAAACGATACGAGTATGCAGTTACCCATTGACCGCAGTGTTGAGTCAGAGACAAGCTGATATGGCATACGCGGATAGGCAAACAGACAGTAGTAGCAATGCCCAAGGCGGGTTTATCATCAACAACCCGAGAACATGGTTTGCTATTCAACGGCTTGCGTCCTTGCAACGCTGTGTAACCATGACATGAGACACTCCCTTGTCCACGAGCCCGGGATGCGCCCTCGCTGCTTGCGTGAGGCGCTTAAGTCGTCCTGTTGAGCTGTCACATCGATCAGCAGTAGCGCGGCAGATGGTGGTGCTAGCATCCCGTAGTCTCGAAGCAAGCGAGCCAAAGCCCTCATCAGGATTCGCAAATCTCGTAGACGACAGGCCACCGTGCAGGGAAACTGCATGTTACCCCAGCAAAGAACGCCACCAGGCAAATGAACCTAACGCATGCTGTTCAGAGCAGCCTATGGCATCGTCTGGAACTCTCACCGAGGTGGAACTCGTCAAGCCATCCCCCACACGGATAACCTCTTGCAGCGTATTATATGCATGTGCCTGCACAAGGGGCATATCGCAGCTTCTCTGGATGCCCTCAAGAAGCATGTTTTGCTGGCACGAAGCGGCCGAGGCTAGCCAAGGCACCTCTGGTTTTGATTATTTGGGCCTCTTTCTTTCTTTTTGCAGCAGGTCATCCGCCGTTAGCGAGCAGAATCGGCCGGAGGTGGTGAGGTGATGTGGATATGCTTGCGAGCGAGGTCGGATCATTGTTGGACTCGAAGCTGCTAATGTGGCTGCAAGATTCGGTTTCATTTTGTGCTAGCAGCGGTTGTGCAAGTCCAAGAGGAAGTCGGACAAGCAAATTTCTTGAGGTGTCTCCCCTATCATCTCACGCGATTAGGTACATGTACCTAAAAAGTACTTGGTCAAGCTTGGGCTTCGCGTATTCGTGCGCTGAAGTTCAAAGTGCTATTAGCACTCAACTCTTGTATGTATGCATGTATACCGTGTTTTCTCAGACGGTCATATTTCCTTCCAAGTAGATTGAGAAGTAAAAGAAGAATAGCATTTAGTAGAAGCCATGGTGTCTGATTTGGCAAAGAAGTCAGCAGTTATTCGATACCGAGTCGCATAAATGCAGCCGCTGAAATGGAGGTCACACAGGTATTGCCTGGCCATATTACTTTTTTGGGATACGCCGATATCTTTCCGATTCTCCTTATTCCCAGCAACAATCGTTGTGATATTGTGACCTGGTAGTATTTGATGCATCCGTAATAAGCCGTCCTAGCTTCAAGACAGGGGTTTGAACGAATGCCACTCACCGTTAGGCTTATTATGCAGCTAGCGTCATGGTCAAGATAAAAGCAAAGAAGGGAGTAAAATACTACATTACTACTTGTAGAACTCGCCTTGTCGGAAGTTTGCATGGGAGGCTAGAGAATTTGAAAGTAGGGGGAAAAGGCTCCCGGCATTAGCTGAGGCTCTTAGCTACGCTACTTGGTAGCATGGCAGTAGTAGTAATATCCCACTCACGGCTCTTACATACAGCCGTATTAATGCTCAGCGTATAAACGTATAAACGCTTAACTGTCCTGCTAATCATCTTCAAGCACAGGAAAAATTCGTCATTTGGCTTCCCACCCAACTACTTCAATTAGGTAGCAATCGCATTTCGGGCAACGTCCATGTTGCGATTTAGCCCAATTACGATGTGACCCATAGACAAGCCGGTCCGACACCACACTCTTGATATTTTGGCGAATTGTTGGACAAATTGACTCTCTAGCGCTGTCTCTCATGCGGTCACAGTGCAGCTCTACACATATAGCCTGGGAGTCCTGGTTGCCAGCTCGTCATATGATTTTATGCCAGTATGCAGGATGTACTGCTTTTCAAGCCCAACGATGTGTGAGGGACGAAACGGCAGCAGGAAAAGAGCCCGCAAAGGCTGCAAGATGATCAATTGGTTGCCCGAAATAAAACATAGAGTAGCACAATGAGGAGAAGACGTCATAAATAATGGCCTGATTCAACGCTGAATGGCTCAGCAAAAATGTGAAATGCTTCCTTAGATGCCGTTACACAGCCTTGGGCAGATAAAGGGAGCTGGAGCTCCAAAATGGTAGACATAGTAACTGCCTCGCTGTGATTGGCCCAACTCGCATTATGTCAGCAGCAGCCCACCTTCCGGCGACGACTTCACTCGGATCAATCTCGATGCCCGCATCAACCTTGCGACGACCATCTCCAATTGACCACCAGCGCCGCCACAATGTTCGCCGCACGACAGAGGGCAGTTTGCGCGGCCCGCCAGCTGCAGCGGACATGCCGAACCTATGCGTCCGAGGCCCACGGCCACCACTCGTCTGCGCCCGTTAACGAGTCCTTCGGGGTACGACCAAAGCCCATATCTTGCTCTTTCGACGCGGGAGATTGCTTTAGATGCTGACTGGAGGGTTATAGAAAGGATCTGTGATTACTGTCGGCGCGTTACTGGGCACCATCCTCGTCTTCCAGTTCCGTCCTCAGGAGAGCGAGACCTGGAACGGCGTGCTTGCCAAGTACCGATCAAAGGCTGAGGACTGGGAGGCCATCAACTCTCTGCACACCAAGGCGATGGAGCAGGCTGGTTACGACAGGAATCTGTTTGAGAACGGATCGACTAAGCGCGCTTATGTCGAAGTCTCATACCCCGAGTACGTAAACTCGTTATTGTCTTTTTTTTTTGCGCAGAGCGAATTGCAATGGGCAATGGCTAACTATAAACCACCGCACACAGAGCTTTCACATCTCACGCCCAGCGAAACATCCAGGCTGGTCACCTCCCTAACATTGACCACGTTGTAGAACATTACCGACAGCAGCACTTGAAGGTGGAGGAGAAGAAGGCGGCTAAGCTGGCTGCTGCAAAGAAGGATGAGTAGGGAGGCAGCGCTGAGTTATATCCAATTTATAGAATAAAAAATTCTGCAATCAACCAATGAGCCAGTTCGATGCGTGATGCTCGTATTGCTCAGCTTTTTGTGACCGTAGGAAGACCTGCTGAAACCACATCGTGCCTGCTGGATCGGGAACAGGGGATATGCGTCTTGGATTACGTACATTGGCAGCTTGGTATAACACATTTCGCGGGCTGTGAGATGTCTGTTTTCACAGACCCATTTGCAACAATCAATTTGTCTCTCGAATTTACTGGGCATTAGTCACCTCGGCTCAGAAAGCCTCCCAAAATGAGACAGTCTTATCCAAATGTCTTTCCGCAATGCACTTCTCAATCATGTATCAGCCACGACCACCTCACGTTATCGCGTTGAAGATAGAAAGAGCGTTGGAAAGGCGGCAAGCACGGCAATTTCAACAATGTCGCGGATAAGTCGGCAGCTTTTTCGCTTAAACAGCTTTTGTCTCTTCTTCTCTTACAATAATATCACTTTCTTAATAGGCACTCTTTTTGGACGATTTGGTTTTCTTCACCAGCAGTGCTGTGTACATTCGTTTCTATTATGACTCCAACATTACTGACACATAATCGTTTTACAATTACTTGGTCCTGCAACCGGAAGTCACTTTACAAGCTAGATTTGCCATTAAACCGAGCCCAACAAGGGTTGTGCAACACTTGTCCTCGAGTCGATAAATACAGGTTGAATTCAACGTGAGACAGCCCCGTCTGTCAAAAGGGCTATGAGACATGTGAGATTGAAAATGTAGGGCTAACATATGGTGTTTCTACTTGATCTTAAAGGAATATTGTGGTGAACATCTGCTCGCCATGCCTCGCTTCGCCCCAGATCAGCTCAGCCCCCTTGTTGAAAATGACCAGGAGGAACAACAGAGAACAAGTGGTGAGAACTGTAAGCAATCGCATTCACTTTCTTTTCATCTCTCTTCCTTGTTTCCCAGCCCTTTATTCTTCCCATCATTTCTCTCTTCGACGCGAATACAAATGGCAGCTTCCGTTTCCAAAGCCGAGTCCATTAACGTGTGTGTTTATATTTTAGGCCAGGAATCAAACACTTCAAAGACTCCTGACAGGCCAACAATCATTCTAGTTAATTCCCAAAGGGGCAGGCCCGAATCAATTACGCTGAAAACTGCCGCGCCGGCTCAAACTTCAGCGCCAGCACGCTTCCCTCCTCCCAACCATGTTAACAAGTTGGATGGTGTGAGCATCAGAGATACGTTTACCCGGCGCGGCCGCGGCGTTTTTGCGGACAGGAACTTTGAGAGGGGTGAAAATATCATAACTGAGCGTCCATTATTCTCGTGCGGCCGTCAGAAAATGCCAGCTAGGGAGAAATGGCCAATTGCGGAACAATGGTGCAAGCTACCACTGGAGAACCAGTTGAAGCTTCAGGATCGTTTTCGCAAGCTGCGATCAGCACCAATAGGAAAAGACAAGCTCGGGTGGTATTGGGGGAAAATGATCAAGAGGTTCTTTCTTGAGTACGCATTCTGTAATCCCCAGGGGACAGAAGGGCACGTCTATGCCTTGGGATCCCACATGAACCATGCATGCAGGCACTGCGCCAACGCCGAGCAATGGACAGAATCTGCTTACCCGGACCGCATTCTCGTCAAGGCCGTCACACCTCTGAAAGCAGGTGACGAAATCCTCATTAGCTACAATAAACAGCGAGGGGCTTCGTTTGGTTGTGCCATATGCAGTCCTCCTGGCCTGAGGGACCGGCTCGGAGTTATTCGTAGCAACATTTCTCGGCTGATTTCTCGACTTAAAACGACCAACACAGAAAGTCCTGTATTTTTATAGGGGGGCATATAAGCGATGCAGTTAAGATTTCAATTCCAAGGCATTGGACCATGAATTTCGGAATCAGCAACAATCTGGAACCTGGAAGACGTTGGCAGGGCATCACTTGTGCATTTGAAAGGCGCATCATGGTTGTAGCGAAGCGGGAAATGGTTTTTATGTATCAACAGCGCCTACTGGCTGGCTGTTTTATGAAAGCGAAGACAATCCTTCTTATTGTACTATCATAGAATTCATTGTCATCAACAACTTCAGTAGCGGCTTTCCTCCGTCTACTAAAACCAGTCCTTTTCGCCCGAAAACGTCCGTGAATGCAGAAACCACCCAAGACCACAACCTCTTATTTGAGGGGAATGAAACGAGAAGAGTGAGTGGCACCGATACCAGGTCGACCGTGCTTGACAGGCTTGCTGTTGAGGGGGTCAGTAAAATTTACAACCGATCGTGGAGAAGCTTCCTCCGCAGAGAGAATCCAGTGAAGACGTACTATGAGATAGAGAATTCACCCAGGTAGTGGCCAACCATCTCAGGCTTGATCTCAACCTGGTTGAACTCCTTGCCGGAGTAGATACCAATGACGCTTCCAATCATCTCGGGGACGACAATCATGTCTCGGAGGTGAGTCTTGACGAGGTCGGGCTTCTCGTTGGGCTTAGCCTCCTGCTTAGCCTTTCGGAGCTTCTTGATGAGGCCCATGGGGCGGCGCTTCAGACCGCGGTTGATCCTTCTGCGGGCACGGGCGTGGACGACATCTCGGAGCTGGTCAGAGGAGAGGTCGAGGAGCCTGTGTGTCGAGAAAAATACAATGTCAGCGCCATTGTTCCCTTGAAAATGGTGATGAAGAACGGGTTCTTCTCGCTTCCAAACTGTTGAAAAAACGATGGTGGCGGATCTGGTTCGTCATTGGACGGGATGGAACAAAGCAACGTACTGGTCAAGGTCGATTCCTCGGTAAGAGAACTTGCGGAACGCTCTTCTCTTCTTGATCTCGGCGGCCTCCTCGGCGTTCTATATCATCACAAAAATAATTTCGTCAGCGCCCCTCGATTCGACAATTTCCAGAAAAAAAGTTCCCCCGTCATCTTATCGCAGCAGCATCGGCGTCCATAATCTCTTCTCTTCTTTCTCTTCTCCGGAACCTGTATGCCTGCCATAGGACGAAGGAAGGGAGCAAGTAAAACGTACGTATTCGTCAGCCATAATTGCGGTTGTGTGTTGATTGAAGGAATTAGCTTATCAACGCGCAGGTATCGACGAGCAAATGTAATAGCCGTGGAGTCGTTTTGCGAAGAGCGGGAGGGCTGGCGCTGCGGCACTACTAAATTCTGGCTAGGGTTTCTTTGCCCTTTTCTAAAAGTCAGGTGACTTTGGCGACGAAAAAAGTTTTGGTGCGCCAAATATATGTGGCGGTGTAGGGTGATGTAAGGTTGTGGCTTGTGGCTAGTGCCACGTTTGTGGACTACGCTATGTTTGTGGGTCGCTACTTTCTCGTCCGGAGAACTTCCGGATAAGGAGATTAGAACTCGGCCCCCGTCTTGTATACGTACCTTTGCTCCGTGCTGCGGAGCCGACTCGGGGCGCCGCGGAGGTCCAGCGTTCGTTCGTCGTTCGTTGTACAGCTCGTGCAGAATCTCGCCTCGTTTTCGTGTCATTTTGACGGTGCTTCAAGATGTGTGGAATTCAGCTCGGCTAATTGAATGCTTTCTCACGTATCCCACCATTATAGGCAGCTGTTGGCGAAGCAGTGTAACAATAGCTACGCAATTTTGAGGCTCGAGGCTTCGGCCAAGATTCTCGTGTTCACAATTGGTCACATCAGCTTATAATATGCGACGCGATGAGTAACAACTTCACGGCAGTTATACAAGAGCTTCATGGTAGGGCGCGCGGCAGCATATACGAGTTAATAGTGAGCGTCAGACTACCTAGTCTAGAATACTGTACCCGATCGGAGAGCAGAGAGAGTACCTACTCCGTATTGAATGAGAAGTTATGGGAGAATGGGTGGGTCTTTCGGACAACGCCAAGAATGCATCCATGGATTTAAGGTCACGGACCTCGACAGGAGCTGGGACGATTTGCTGGGCATAATTGTAGATCCCATCACTTTTCATATGTCCAGCGCTAATCGTGAGCTATTAGCCCGCCAAGAGGCTTTGCCCTCATCCTCCAGTAGCCTAAGGGAGACCCCCGGTTGATTCACATCGCTCGATATGCCCTCCCTCGGCAAGTTTCCATGTGTTCTCATAATACGTTTCGGAGCATAGCCCTTGTCTACTAGGCCGCTTGAATTAAGCTATCCGTCTTGTGCTGCAACTCTTTTTCGCCGCTTGTTTGCTTTTGCTCCACCCGAGACCCGTTGCGGGTGCTTCTCGCCCATCTACCTTCATTTCTCATCCACTGCTAACTGCCGCCTTTTGTCTTGGCATTGATACCATCAATACGACACTGAGCGTGCAGCTGACAGCACGCCGCTCGTTTTTTTTACTTCTTCTTTTTTTTTTCTGGGCCGCACCCGGGTGACTAACATCTGGGCGTGAGTTCCAGACTCTGCCGAGAAACTGCCAGATGAAGCCGTTCATGTGTGGTGGCCCAACCCGAGCCTGTGCTTGGGCCAATTCTCCCAAGTAAGCAACGCCGCCGAGACCTGCACCGCTGGATGTAGGCTTGGCAAAGTCTCGGCGCCAGTTTCGCCAACGCCATCCATTACGAAGTCCATTTAGTAGCCTTCAGAACTCTCTCTCCTAATGTCCCCTCATACAAAAACCTGGGGCTTGGAAGACTGCGTTGACGATTGTTGGTGCCACCTCCATCCTTCTCATCGCCCTTGCGCCAATGGTGATGGAGTCTTGGAAGCCTCACGCCGAGCGCTCCAAGCAAAACTGAGACGACTGGGCATTTTACTTGCTTCAAAGGGGCACATAATTGGAGCCGACTCGCACCTTGGCGGGACATTCACGATCAAAAAAACCTTTGCGTCTCCAACTGGCTTTTGACTTTTCGATTTATAGAAAGGCCTCGAACCCCTGTAGATTGCACAGCCTTCGCCAGCTCTTTCCATCTGGGACTTTCGTTCTGTTGGTGCATTAACGCGCCACTCTGCTTTCAGAACTGGTCAGCCTGGGTTTCAAGGCCAGTTGGTAATTGAGATTAAACTATACGAGGTTTTCCATCGGACGCGGACTTCTACCCCGTAGTCATCAATCTAATCGACGGAACGAGCTGTCAGTTTCTCACCAACATCACATCTCCTTGTCGATCACAGCGCCATCCCGTATCTCTATTCAGTGGAGGCTAGTGTCTCGGGGGCACTATGTCTCTCACAGTGTCGGCACCAGCTACGTCCTCGACCATCTCCATAAGCCCAGGCTCTTCATCGACAATTCTTCCGCCAACAACAACACTCTCTACGGTTACCACCAGCACGACTGATGGCGGTCCTCCCATCACAGCCGGGCCCTTTCCCCCTATGACAACGCATTGGAGTCGACCTTTGAGCTGCACATGGACATACGTCGTCGATAACGACTTACCGCCAGGTGTTTCGGATCCTATTGCCTATCTGGATCTGGAACCTCATCCAGGAGCTTCGACTCTGTCATGTTATCCGGATGGTATGTTCTTTGATGGACGCACTGGAGTATTTAGCCCAGCGACATGCCCCTATGGATGGACTACTGTTTCAGTCTCCGTAAACACCGAGCGGATGAAGACTCAGGATGAGGATGAGGTAACCACGACAGCTCTATGCTGTTCATCGTACGTTGAGGAAAGATGTGACTGAGTAGTTTCTTTGCGCTGACTATTTATAGCGAATACTCTTGGGCGGGCGGACACTGCAAACGTCTAGTCCCTACAGTCCTAGCTGTACCCATCATTTATAACAGCACTGCAGCCACATACGAAGTTTTGACCAATTCAACTACCACTTTATATAGTGCCACTATCGCCGTGAATACCATCCGTGCGCTCTTCAGAGAGAAAGATAAGCCACTACTCGGTTTAACAGACGATGATGATATCGACGATCATAAAGATGACGACGAGGGCTTGTCAGTAAGTGCCAAGATAGGCATTGGAGTTGGCGTGGCACTCGGCGGATTGCTCGCTATTGCAGCAGCCATCTTTCTTTATATGGGAAGGAAAAGGGGTTCCACAGATCGAACGTCGCACGAGCTCAGAGCCGTGCAAAGAGCACAAGGACGAATGTACTCCAGCTCTCACACACAGGTTCGTGCCCGCGATTCCGAGCCACCGCCCGCCTACGCTTCCGAGTCCGAAACCAACAACACCGCTGATAACGATAGTGGGAGTACCGCAGTGACCCGAGGCGGTGAGATTCAAGTTTTAATAGCCCAAAAGGCTGCTATTCAACGACGTATTGAAGAGCTGGAGAGAGCCTCAGGGGAAGAAAGCCGAGATGGCCCCCACGAGAGATGAGATGTTGTTTAATTTTTATTTTTGGACTCTTGTTTTAATCCTCTTTAATTGTTTAGACAGGATTTGTTTTATGATACCATCAATCTTACGGGGCGAAACAACATGCCAATCAGTTAACTTTGATGTTGACCGGATCGGTGACATTATGTGATGATAGAATGAATAGCAGCAGAATAACTCGGGCACTTGGACACGAAAAAGCTAGCCTACTCGTGTATACAGATAAATGACCAAGTCAAATAAAATAATTGGAGCTGTAAAAGGAGGCGAATAAAGTTACCAAATTTGGGTGTTGATAATATTACCCAGTTGGTACCTGAGCAGGCAACAAAATAACCCCTGACCGTACCTCTCTAGCATTAATAAACGCTCGGACTTGGAACGCTCTTTGCGGATAGGGCGAAGTGTATGCCTCAGCACTCTATTCCGAACCTTGTACACCGCAAATAGGGACCAGACATTTGGCATCTGACTAAGGCGAGGTAAACATGCATGCAAGCTGAACATGCTGGTCGTAGGCACCGGTTTATCGGTTCCATCCAGCCGGGACCGCGAGACTTGCCGAGGGCCTACTTCTAGAATAGCTTACTATATCGCCTTACCATTGTAACTACTACTGCATTTATCTGATGACCTATACTTTCTCGAGCTGGCCATCCAAGTTCGATCCGTTTAGCCCGATACATACCAGTGGTAGCACGACGACGCTCTCGTCAGACACAACGGGCCGCTGTGGATAGCGTCGGAACCAACGACCCACCTCCATCTTTGGAATCTCATCGGGGCCGTTTTATGTAGTTACCTAGAGCCAGGCAGTAGCAAAAGCGTCTTGAAATGCAGGTGCCTACAATCTCAGTCATGGATCGGCCGGGAGAAGCAGCAATTTTAGGTTCCAGCTATTCATGATCGCAAGTTGGTACAGTCTAGGGCGCCACGCTGTTTGACCACGAATTGGGCCAACAGCTCAGCATCTCTAAGCATTCCCTTTGGGCATCCAGTGGTTCCGAGCTTCTCCAATGCGCTATTTTAGCGCCTTGTACTTTGTCCGTGGTGGGCTGTCGCAGAACGGGCTCGACTTTGTCCATCAGCGCCAAACGCTTAGGCATGCAGGTACCTCTGGTCAATAATCCCCGCCAAAAAAAAATTACCTATCCCACCAAACCACTTTATAAAAACTCCACCGAGGGAACCATCGCCGGATCTCCTTGCTCAAGGCTGAACTACCTCTCGTCTTGCCTGCTGCGCCATATACCGGAACTACTCTGCGCATATTCAACGATAGCTCTTTACGAATTTACATCCACCAGAAGCATCACTTGAATATCATTCCAAAATGAGGGGCGAGGTCAGTTTCTTTTTCCCTGCGCGCCTGTCGCTTTCTCCTAGTGCTATGATATCATCCCACTTCTGCGAAATGCGCTCGCGATGCGACATGGCCAGCTGTGAACTTTTTACGCCCAGCCACGCCATGAGCTCTCTTTTCTGCAGGTTTTGCTAACTTGAACTTTTAGATTCTGCACCTTCATGTTGGCCAAGCTGGTGTCCAGCTCGGCAACGCAGCTTGGGAGCTGTACGTGAGCCCCTCTATACGTGTTGCGTGAGGATTTATAAGCGCTTGGCGCGTGATGCTAACATTTTCTCGTCGCATAGCTACTGTCTTGAGCACGGTCTCGGCCTCGACGGTCGCGTAGATCCCAACGCCAGCGAAGACACAGATTACGGCTCGTGGGACACCTTTTTCACCGAGACCGCTGGAGGCAAGCACGTGCCTCGTTCAATATTCGTCGACCTCGATCCCTCTCCCATCGACGAGATTCGAACGGGCGAGTACCGCCAGCTCTTCCACCCTGAGCAGCTGATCAGCGGAAAGGAAGATGCTTCCAACAACTATGCCCGCGGTCATTATACCGTTGGCAAGGAGATGATTGATACTGTCATGGATCGGATCCGCCGTGTTACTGGTGAGTGCTGCTGGAGTGTGGTGGTTTGACGGCCACGTTTTGTTCGACCTGAGAAGCTAATGTGCCACGCTGTAGACAACTGCCACTCTCTCCAAGGTTTCCTCGTTTTCCACTCGTTCGGAGGCGGTACTGGATCTGGCTTTGGTGCTCTTTTGCTGGAGCGTCTTGCTTCCGACTTTGGCAAGAAGACCAAGCTCGAGTTTACCGTCTACCCTGCTCCTCGTACTTCCTCTGCCGTTGTTGAGCCTTACAACGCAGTTCTGTCAACTCATAGCACCATCGAGCACTCCGACTGCACCTTTTTAGTGGATAACGAAGCTGTCTATGAAGTCTGCCGAAGAAATCTCGACATTGCCCGCCCCTCCTTTAACCACCTCAACAACCTGATTGCCCAAGTGGTCAGCTCCATTACTTCGTCCCTGCGATTTGACGGTGCCCTCAACGTCGATTTGAACGAGTTCCAGACCAACTTGGTTCCTTTCCCGCGTATTCACTACCCTCTGGTCAGCTACGCCCCGGTTGTTTCTGCCAAGAAGAGCTCCCACGAGAGCTTCAAGATCCAGGAGCTCACCCTCCAGTGTAAGATGATCTCCCCCAATTTTCTACTGAGAAATGCGCAGTCTAAATTGACGCTCTTGTTCAGGTTTCGAGCCTCAAAACCAAATGGTCGTGTGCAACCCCCAGAACGGCAAGTACATGGCCGTTGCTCTGCTCTACCGCGGTGACGTCGTGACCCGTGATTGTACCGCTGCTGTCGCTACAATCAAGCAAAAGTCCACTTTCCACATGGTCGATTGGTGCCCTACTGGATTCAAGGTTGGAATTACTTACCAGAGGCCAACCGCTGTTCCCATTTCTGCTCAAGAGGGTGGTCTCGCTGCTGTCGAGCGCTCTGTGTCTATGCTCTCCAACACCACCGCCATCGCCGAGGCTTGGTCGCGACTTGACTACAAATTCGACCTAATGCATAACAAGCGTGCCTTTGTGCACTGGTACGTCGGTGAGGGTATGGAGGAGGGCGAATTCTCCGAGGCTCGAGAGGATCTTGCCGCTCTTGAGAGGGACTACGAAGAGGTCGCTTCCGACTCTGTTGATGTTGAAAACATGGAGTACTAGAGCGGTCTCTAGTGAGCAGACAAGGACAACGAATATTCGCGCCATTTATGAACAAAATGAAAGATTGCTTACTGTTTTAATTGGAACATTTTGGTTTGAGATTTCTTCAAAGGGAAAAAAAAAACAATTTGATCGTATTTGGAGTCGGATTAGATGAGACGGTCCCCCATATCCTCTCTTTTTCCATTTCTTTCCTTCTTTTTTAACACTTATTTTTCCCAGTCCTTTTTTGCTTTAATATCACTGAATTGTATACGTTTGGGAGCAAGCAGAGCGAAAAACTTGATACCTATATCCCCCCATCCCCAAAACTATCTTTCGTTGTATATAGTATTTAGTCTTAGTTATGCGGCCTCTGGGGAATGGCTACACACGTAGCCTGGTAGTCAGTACTTTTTTAAGAAAATGAATAAACGGAGATTGAGGCAACTGTTGATTTCTTCTTGTTGTTGCATACGTGCATGGTTCAGTTATTATGCATGGGTGCTGACCGCCAGCTTGGGAGTTTTGTTATAATTGGACGGAATGCTTTCGCTCATACTGCGCCTCCGTGACGTGGCATTGGAATACATGTTCGTCAAAGTGGCAACGCAGTACAAAATATATCAAACGCTGACAACGAATTTGTACTACTAAGCATGCAATTTTAGACACAAGGAAACATTCATAAAACAAGAGCTATTATTTGACAAATACGACAAATTAATAAATTCTTTTAATGCTCTTCATAGCATTCACATTGTAGGTGAAATTACTTGATTTCGTAGCGGAAGAGGGGTACCCTGTAGTGCCTTTCATGTTTTTTCCTGTTCCAAACGCCTAAAATAAATTTCTATCCTTTTTCAAACCCCCTGCAGAGGCGGTAAAATACATGGCCTTTTCTAACAAGCAGCCTGGAGGTCAAATAAAAACAGTGCTCTAGCTATAGAGTGAAAGAGAACGGGAAAACCAAGATTATCGTTCCATATACACGCATTTCCCCTCCTCAACAAAGGCCGGCGGCGTCTGCTGCCCTCTCACATGATGAGGTAAGCGCTCGCTGTGCTTTTTTCCCCCCCCACGGAATCGTATAGGCCTACAACCCCAGTATTATAGCCTCTTACAAGCCAAATGGTGCTTCAGAAGCAGGGAAAATAAACTCACACCCGGCTGACGTTCCAAGGCAGGGATTTTAACCCCATTTCTCTTTGTCTTATTACTGCCTTTTCTAGCTCACCGCAATGCTCATTTCTTCTGCTGCCACGCCGCGGCCCTTCTAGCGCCTCGGTGCTGGGGCCTTGCTGACTTGCCCTTTTTCTTTTGCTTTTTGCCGAGTTTGAGGTCCTTGGGAAGACCATCCTTGGCAGATGCTCTGCGTCCCTCAAAAATTATACGCTCTGGAGTCTTGATTTCATCACCAGCCCCAATGTCCTTTGAGGCGGATGAGAATGATCTCTTGCCGCCGAATCGCTGTTTTACAGCCGCAGACCGACCCAGAAGCTTACGAGTTCGCCCAGCGGCGGCCTGTTCCTCTGGTGTTGCCTTGTGCTTGTATTTTGTGCTGCGGCTAGCGCTGTCGGCGTTGTCTGCCTTGGCCCTGGTCCGCTCTACAGCCAGAGCTGTCTTGCGCGGATCCTTTGCTCTTGTTACACGGAGAGCTCGAGGAAGCATTGGAGGGAACTTTTTCTCGTTCAGCAGAAGAGCAGCCTCAACATCATTGGCGTCCTGCATAGTCGGTTAGCAAACAAAAAAAAAAAAAAGTTTCTGGAGGCAGACCCGCGAAAGGGACATCCCGGCATCTGCCGATAAAGGACTTACATAAAACTGCACGTAGGCGAAACCCTTGCCTACTCTGGTCTTTGAGTCTCGTATAACACGGACATTCTCAACTTTTCCTACGGTGCCAAAGGTGCGCCACAGGCCTTCTTCAATATCCGAAGGCACCTTGTTGCGCTTCTTCTCGACCGTCTCTCCGTCGGCTTTCCTGTTCAACACCGTCTCGTCGTCAACGAAGCCAAGGTTTCCAACGAATACGCAGCTGCGGTGATTCATCGGGCTTGGATGTGCGACGCTATCTACTCTGATGTGACGGCCCAGGATTTCAGTTCCGTTGAGTTCGGCAACTACTTTCCGAACAGCCGCAGGATCTGAAAACACTGCATATGCGTTGGTGGATTTTGTGGTGGCATCCATCAGGGCCTTGGTGATATAGGCTGCCCGCTTGGGCATTGAGCCGGCTGAAAAGGCTACGGAGCGGAAACGCAGAGACTCAATCTTTTGCGGTGGCGATGCATCCTTGTCCAGAACAGATGAAAGATGCTTCATCAGTTCCTTCTTTGCCGACTTGGATGAGATGGCTTCCGTGGCAACATTGCCCAAAAAGACGGTTCGAGCGGCCTTTTCCACTTCGGATTGCTTGCTCTCTTGCGTGAGAGATTCGTGCACAGGAACGTCATCTTCTTCGCTGGCTTCCTCCTTGGTATCTTCTCCCTCTGCTTTCTGACGCTTGCCAGATGGCTCTGGTTCGTCATCATCCGCAAGTTTGGCCAGGTATTTTTCTTCGAGATCGTCGTTGTCATTCTTTCTCTTGCGTTTTCTTTCACGCTTCGTCTTGCCTTCTTGAGTGTTGTCGTTGACCTGCTTTGCTGCATCGGCCGCCTCCATTGTTACCGACATGGCATCTTCGTCGTTGGCATCGTCGTCTTCACCGCTTTTCCCCTCGGCAACATCATCGCCTGCTTCCTCTTCGTCACCATAATCCAGCTCTTCACTGATTTCAGAGAGCACTTCGTCGTCGCCACTGTCATTGCCATCCTCTTCGTTTGTTTTCTCGGCGTTTGAGCTTTTCGACTTTGGCGGTGCTCCAACTCGAGGTTGTGAGGGAACTTTCACTGGTCCAGCCTTAAAAGGTATGTTAGCTATTTACTTTGTTTCAATTTTTTTTTGTCGCAATCAAAACAGAGATCGGCGAGATACTTACGCTGGATGCGAACAGTGCATTGAGCGTGGGGTCAATGGCCTTGGTGGCCGCGGCCAACGCACTTTTTCTGCCAGAAATTAAAAATTAGCCAGACATATCGGAATTCCCAATTGCAGAAAATCTTACGATTTCGCCATGATTACGAGTTGTTGGCACGAGATGCAACTTTCGGCTGGCGCTTCACAAGGTTGCGACGGGCGCACTGAAAGCGACAAAAAAGTTCAAGAGCAGCTCTAAAAATTTTGGGTCCCGCCGCCGCAAATACAGCGGAAAAAGGCATGATTGGGCCGCTGGTCACTAGTCCCCCATGTTCTTCAGTTTGGCAGAAACTTACCGCCTAGGTTAGTGATCACAGAGTAGGTAGGTACTCCAGCGCGGTCAGAGGGACTGTTCCCGCTCTAGAGGCCTAGAGGAAGTGCGCGAGGCACCTTGTCTTCTTTCCTCCCCTCCCAGCCCGTTTCTTCCTCCACACTGCCACGACCTTGTCCAGGCTTCACCACGCCAGTAAGACGCTACAGACACTGCTGGAGCTCCAGCTTGACCAGCGACATTTGACCACGCCATTTTTGGCTCTCAAAACCCGCTCGCCGTCGCCGTCTCACCACGGCGCCGCCCGCTCAAACTCTTCGCCAGAACTGTGGTGGCCGCGCCGGCCCTGGCCAGGTTGTCGATTGACGGAGCTGAAGCCGCCCTTCACTGCTCACGTCCCGCTGCCGACACTCTTCTACAATCTGCAAAGGTGCTTTGCTCTGCGCCATCGGTAGCACAATGGCAGCGACGGCCTCGGCGTCGGCTGCGTTCCCCCCCGTAGCTACAGGCGGCGACCTCGAGGACAGCAACATTTCCAGCCCTCTCAGCGAGGTTGACGATAAGGATGCGAACGATGAAGACATTGAGCACATGCATCTGGACAGAGAACACCTCAGTCATGGCCCTGAAGAAACCCGGATCACCGATCACGGCGGATCCGACTCCGACAGCGCCCTTTCCGACGCAGGGTCTGACGTAAACTCTGATGCCAACGATACCGAAGCTGAGACCCTGAGGCTATATGACACGCCGCAGGCCCAGAGACACCGTGATGTCGGAATTGAGCGGTTCAATGACGCAGAGCCATTTGAGCACACTCCGAGCAAGCTCCGCCGGGCACTCATCAACGGTGATGACGACTCTGCCTCTGCCTCTGACTCCGACAGCCACAGAGACGAAGACGAAGAAGACGATGAAGACGAAGAGAACGATGACAACGAATCACCAACAAAACCCGTTATGGCGATTGTGAAGACCGAGGAAGATGGCCGCCGTGATTCGCAAGAGCGGAAGCGGAAGCGATCTGCCGCCGCTGAACAATCCGATCTGGACCAGCCTGTGAGAAAACGCACTGGGTCAATATCGGCGGCCGACGGAGATGGCGACGACCATCTCGCAGCGGGAGAGGATGATGCGACACCGGCTGCGAATCTGCCGAGCGGAGTCCCGTCCCCAGGGGACGAAGAGGCTTCTGCTACGAACCAAGATACGCCACAGGACGATGAGATTCCCGAAGTGTCAAGAAAGACCAAGCGTAGTGGCTCTAAACGGAAAAATGTCATTACGGACGATGCCGACAGCGAATCTCAAGCGGAAGTTCGTGACGAGCAGAACGACACTGCAATAGAGGACGAGCCCGAAGCCGACCAGGCCGAAGAGGAAGCGGAGCCCGAAGCTGATGAAGAGACTGACGCTGCAGCGAGGAATCTGGAAGAAAGTAAGCTTCACTATTCCCTAGAATGAACTCCGCGTATTTAATACAAGTGCTAATTGGCAACTAGTGGAGAAGAAGCAAGCTGCCTACCGAGACTGGACCCAGATAGAAGAAATGTTTGGTATTTTCAGAGACCGGTAAGCCCCAAGCCAAACCCTTTCTTCATGCATGTTACGACAGCTCGCTCACACTTTCACCAGACTTTACAAAGATAGGCTTCAGAGGCTCGAGGAAGAGGAACAGTCGTTGCATGCTCCAGAGCCTACACACCCTGAATACCTAAACATGAAGCAATGCCTCGACGATCGACTAGAGCAGAAGCTGCAAGCTATCAATACCGAGCACGAATATCGTCTCAAAGCCCTCGAACGGCGCGCAGTGGCACAAAGAGCTCAAATATGGGGCCAGTACTTCCAAGCCGTTCGAGAGAAACGAGAATCAGCTCTGGAGGGTCTGAATAGGCAATGGTACGATGTCCAGAGTGCTCGACGAAGTGCACACAGCTTGCCAGATTATGGCCTGTTGTTCCCAAAAGATCCTGCACAGCGTGTCAGGAATGCTATTGCCTACAACACCGAGGTATCGACACTGGCCGGTCTCGCCAAATACGAAGGCTTCCCGGCGGGCCCAGAGCTTCAAGGGGCATCTTCATCAGAGCTGGAAGCTGATATGGCCGCCATGGAAGTGAGTGTGAGATTTTTCATAAAGCTGGCCATTCTTTGAAGTTTCGCATTTGCTGACTTGCATTCAGCGAACCCGGCGCGTGAGACACAAGCCTTCGGTAAGCCATATCCGCGAGGAATATCAGCCACCACACTTGACTCGCCTCGACCCGGCGGGAGAGCAATTCGTTAAGAATACACCTTGGGCAAACCCAAATCACTCGGCCCATAAATTCTTCCCTCATCCGGTTTCGGCAGAAGCTCGCCCTGAGCCTGCTGCAACTGCTGCAGCTGCTGTTCCTGCTGGCCGAGCGCCTCAGAATGCGCATCCTCCTGCAGCTGACCCCAAGACGGTCTTTGACGGCCCAGGAGCAGCACGATCACCTGCTGCTCTCTCTGCACGACTATCTGAATCCCCAGAAATGACGCGGAATATCTTGAACCCAGCGTCTCACCAGATGAAACGGTTGGGTAGCATGCCAGGATTAAGTCGCGGCTCAAAAGCAGCAGCGGCTTGATACCTGTCTGTTTCTGTTTGGAAATGCATCATTCAAGAATAACCCGCCCATCTGGGCTATGGCATGAGGATTTCTGCGTTCAGATATTAATGATACCCAAGATCAGGGCTTGTCATTGGCTCCTTGTAAGGGAAATGCGGCCTATGTTTTCTTCTTTCCTCTTCTCTTTTCCTCGTTTTCTCTTTTCACACTTTTTTTTCCCTTTTTCTTTCTTTCTTTTCAACAGGTCATGTCTGTATATGTGTACATGCGTATTTTGCCCTGGAGATTTCAGGTTGGGTAAACGGGTAATAAAGATTTGGCGGCGTTTTCATGTCCAGGTTTTAGGAAGCTGGCACCGGCGGTAATGGATTGTTTGTTTTACATGGCAGAAAGGAAGTCTATAACTCTACGGCAAAGGCGGCTTATTTTCACAACTTCAACAAATAGCTAAGGCGACAGAGTATTTATATAGTTGAATGCGATTGCTTGGAAATTTTTCTGATGTATAGGAGAGCAAAGCCATAAAGTCACTCTTAAATTTTGATAGTAATAGTACACAGCACGTCTAGCTGACGGATCGTAATTTGCAACACCGAGGCGCCTCTGATTTTTGAGATGTCATTCCTCCATTTATTCCTCCATCTTGTCGTAGTTTATCCTAATTTTCTGGTTTATTTTGCCTGGGCCGGCTTTCGAGGCTCGTCGGGCACCTTGACGTCTGCGAAATCGTCCTGGCCAACGGCGTTGATTGTGTAGTAGTCTATAAAGAGGAGTTAGCACGAGTGCTCCAGAGGATCGCACAGGAAATGGCAAGTTGAACAAAGCATACAAATTCCCGAGACGAGGGCAAAGAGACCAAGTCCTGTGGCGGCATTTCTGAAGAGATATGGTCGTCTGGCTCGGACGAGGGCTGGGCCTTGCCGCAGTCGCCGGTCGTAGTAGGTAGAGTGACCCCTAGAATGAGCCCTTGAGTTAGATATGCGCAATCCTATAGATGTATTCATTCGTATGAATGGAGAACGAACCCCATTGCTTGTTTGTTGAGGGCTGTAGCTGGATTTTTTCTGAAAAAACGTAGCAGCTATTTGGATCTTTGCGCCGCTTACTCGAGGCCGAAATATATCGTATCATATCATGCGCCACAGAGTGGGATGAGCGCTGGAGCAGCAAAGCGGCACTTCTCCGGCTAAACACCTTTAGCAGCCTCGGGCGCCTGGAGCTTGGCGCTCTGGTGAAGTTATAGAGCACGTTTGTACTCTTCTTTTAACAGGGATCAGCCACTTTGGACCCGCGTCACGTTCCCGTCGCCAAAACCTTTGCAAGCTCGCCCAGGTACTTAGCAAAGGCCAATCAACCTAAACTGCCTGCCTAAGATTTCCTCAACCTCAACTGACGACAACCCCTTCAGCGCCATTATCGACTGGCGCCCCATCCGATTGTTGCGAATCCGTGCGACGAGCTGCGGTTGGCTTGGAAGTGGGAGATTGGCGCAGGGCATGACGATACGATACGACTAGAAGAAGAAAGATATATTATGCCAGTAGCCTAGCCTTTTGTCGCGCGACCTCAATGCTGCATCGCTATTCCGCATTTTTTTCCATCTGATGTTGTCCGCTTCCCTGTGTCCACCATTCATTCCGATTGCTCATTGAAAGATTTACGACTGCCCAGCCGCTATCTCGAAGATAGCTCGACGTCATGGCTGCTGCCGCATCCTCCACCCTCTCAGTGCCAGACCAGATTCGCCAGCTCAACGATGCCCGCAAGCTTGTCCTAGGAGATGTCAAGTACTACCCCAGCGTGGTTAGAGGAATTCTGCCCATCATTGGGCCCAAGGCACCTATAGAGCTGCGACGATGGGTTACGGATTTCCTGGCGGAAGCCTTTGCTACGCCCGCGCTGCCAAATTCAGAGAAGGAGACTATACAGCCATACGTGCTGACGACGCTAGAGTCGCTGATTGAGCAGGAGGTTGATGCGCAAGTGCTGAGGAATGTGATACAGACGGCAGCGAGCATTTACCCGCTGGCCATGAGGTGGATGTTGGTGGCCTCTCTTCCTAGCTACTGATGTGGGAATGATATGATTACTGACTATTCTTGTTACAGCATTAACAACAGCTACGATACGGTGACGTGGGAGCGGATGGTGAGTATCAAGCAGAAGATCCTGCAGATGTGGGATAACGTCCCACCAACTGTGAGGATATGCTGCATAAAGTTTGCCCAGCGAGTGGTGCTGGCGCAGAGCGTTGCCTCGGGGGCTGAACATAGGGTAAGATATAAAAACCTGTCCTAGAGTAAAGTAAAGGAAGTATTCTCATCGTTCAATTTAATTCTAGTATGGCGGTGGTTTGGACGTTTCTCTAGACAAAGTCCCACCCAACCACCAGACGCTCGATCCTAGAAATCTCGAGGCCGAGGCGAGCGGGTTGCTGGACCGCATGTTGAGTATTCTTCAAGGGAACAAGTAAGCTTTTCTTCTCCTCTCTCTTCGTCGTATCTGTATCATATATGCAGTTACGCCAGTAAATTAGCAAGTGCAGTGCTCACCTAATTTAGTGATGGCCTTTTAGTAGACGCAACTTTGAATTGCTTGTCCATCATGGTGCGGACTCGTCCCACTACGTCAAATCGAATTCTCAATGCATTGCTCAGTTTCAACCCTCTACAAGCCGCCAACTCGCCATTGACCCCCAAGTCCAAGGTGATGATCAAATCCATGGAAAAAACGGCCCGGTTGCTATTGATTCACCTGAGTAAGCGAGACCCCCATAACCCAATCGTGCCTAGAATACAGCAGCACGTCGAGGGCACCATGCGTATGGTGGCCGAGCTCTTTGATGGTGCCGGGCGGAAAAGACCACTGGAACCCAAGCCGCAAGATGGATATGATGTCAAGCGCCCGCGGATTGAAGCCTCCCAAATCCAAATCCCCCCCTTGGGCCCAGGTCCCCATAGCCTGGCCGACGTCTTTACCCTTATTGGCAACGATGGACTCAAGTTCTTCGACGCCTCTCAGGTTCCCCACAGCCTCGTAGCCAGAATCGCTGTGAATACTTTGTCTAGGCTGGATCCCCAGGTCCTAGCAAAGGCTGTAGATGGTGTTCGTGGCCGACTGGAGACGCTGAACAACAATCCTCCTCCGGAACTGAATCCAAACACCGCTCCTCTCGGCGTTGAAGAAGACGAAGACGACTATGAGCCAGACTTTTATCAAGCCGAAGATACAGAGCAGATCTTGAACAAGCTGGATAATGCCCCGGCACCCGCTATGGTTGAACCTATAATAAGCTTCGATGATACCCTTGGCCTGAGATCTTTCAGCCTTCCCCAGCCACAGCAACTAACGCCGGAGATGGCTCTCAACGCGGGCAGCGGAACAGTGACAAGAGTGCTGGACATGATGAAGTCACTGGAGGAGCCGAGTGCAAAGAAACAAAAGGCTGGATTCAACAGGCTCGCAGCAAGCTCCGAGAGCAGAGACTCCTGGATGACCATCTTGACGCGCTTGGCCACACGATCATCAGCTGGCCTCCAGGAGATATCGGTAAAGGGGGAAGCGGACGAATCGACTCAAGCACCGTCCCTCAACAACAGCATCCGAGAAATACTTTACAACTACATCATGGAAGACTTTCGAAACCACATCGATGTCGCAGTATCATGGCTCTGTGAAGAATGGTATAACGACAAGGTGCAGATGAAAGCTGGCGGAGATCATCCAATGTACTACGAAAAGTGCACGCTCCGACTCATTGACGGATTTCTTCCTTATCTACGCCCTCAGGACAAAGTTCTAACCCGTTTCCTGAGCGAGATTCCCGAGCTAAACCGAGCGATTCTCTCTCGTGTGAAGCATATGTGCCGAGATCCGAGTGTGACCCAGCTAGCATTGACTAGCTTGCTGTACTTGGTGATTATGCGACCTCCCATCAAAGAGGCTGCGCTGGACGTTGTTCAAGATATATGGACAGACTGTATGTTATACTCCTTTCTTTTCCGTTGTCACCCCTTTCCTCTCTAAAGCATATCATACGTGTATACATATATGTCACTTTAGAAATAAAGCTAACAGTTGGCACAGACGAGGATGCTAGGGCTATGGCAGCCAAGTATCTCACCAAGTATCGGCCGCAATTCATAGAAAATGCGACAAAACGCGAAAGCAACGATAGTCCAGCACCAGCACCGGGTGGAGATGCAATCGCCACATAGAGAACCGGAATTTACCACTTTGCTGCGTATTTAGAAAGAAGAGGGCTGGAGGTTATGCCCACAGTTCGAAACATGAGGAACATGGCTGCTATAAAGCTGCATAAGACGAAAAGGCGTTGTTTCAACTTTAGACGGGACTTTCACAGATTGCATGGGTAAGCCATGATGGGACAGAATAGATGCCGCGGGACATGGACAGAGACTTCACCAGTCATAAGTCATAATTGTGGCGTAGATTTTAGTGTATACATGAATGAGGCATCAGGCAGGCATATTGTTTACTGCCATGGGATCTTGAGAAACGACGGCGCGGATACCTGGGACACGAGAGAGATGTTTATACAAGGCGCGAATTTCACAATGGGACGAATACTACCACCATTGGAAGTGTATTGCAAGAAAGCCGGAGATGAATTTTGTATTAGAACAAAAGTTGGCGAGCAGATATACCTAGTCGCTATGAAAATACCATCATCATATGGAAGAGGATTTTTTCTACTTTAGAATACCTATCAGTTGGAAACACCGAAGTATTAGTTTGAAAGAGAAAATGCTATACAGCGTCTTCTATAGTTCTATTAGGCTAAAAACAAACGAGACTGCTTAAAGAGGTACTAATACATGGACTTTTTTGTCTCAATAAGAGCTGTTCTAAGAACAATCGAATCAATTGTTTTTTTGCCAACGAATCAAATGGACGGGTGCCCTGTAGCTTATTTCTCGCTAGCGAAGCTTAGTGTATTGGCCATGCAAGGAAAACAACGACGGCGTTGGACCGCCAACTATTGATCTAAGACAGTAGCAATACCCGTATTTCGTTTTTCGTATAGAGTTTAGTAATAACTAGCAGTGCTATTACTAGAAGGTCTAAATACAGATTACTCGTACTATGTATGAAGTAGGTCGCCCGGCTGATATCATCGCGACGGCCCGTAATAACATCACGGCGGCATCTTATTGGAGTTGCTGCTCCCACCTCTACACAATGCGCCACCGTTGCCTGGTCAGCGCCTACATCCTCCAGACCTCTGGCTGCAGCATCTTTCAACTAACGACGCAGTGCATGTGACATGGGAAACCTTCAAAAGACAAAGCAAAAACCCTTGCAGTAGTATTTTTTTATTGAGACTGGATACCTCGTAGTTGAGGGAGTGGGCTCAGCGCTAATTGAAGAGATGGAGAGACAAAGGCGGCAGAGACAAGGTCTTGGATGGGCGGGCAAAACAGAAGGGATTGATTGTTTTCTTTTCTTTTTCTGTAGTTGGAGCGTGACGCTTTTTTGGTGCAATTTGGACTTCCCCTTTTGAGAGGCCATCGTGTACCTTGTTACTATTAATACTTAAGAGGAACAAACGCCACCCTTTTGACCTGATATAAACATGCTAAAGGTGTTATTATTAGCCAGCAGCTTACGACTCTTTGTTTTGCTCTGAGCTTAATCTGTATTCTTTTGTCTCTTTTTGCGGAGAAGCATACAGTATACCATTATCACTGTCACATCCATACCGAATCCCCAGCTCTGCTCATCTCATTCCATCGCATCAGCTGGCCTTCTCTCCCTGCAAACCGAACCCCGGCTCGTCATCCAGGGTCTCCCGCTGGCTCCGCGGTCGCTCACTGACAGCCCAAGATTAAGACGACGGATCGGTTTCATTAGTGCTTGCAGCATAAACGAAACACGGCTGCCAGCTATCGAGCCTCAGATAAAGGAGTGCCCGGCATCAGCATCAGATTCAGATACAGTACGTAATTATAGGGTACTTAAGTAACGAAGGAAAGAAGAAAAGATGCTGCAGAAAATGCCCCTTCATCGCCTTTCGAAGCAATTCTTCACCATTCACCAGGATCCGCCTCCAGGTATGGCTTTGTTTATTCTTTTCTCTTTACGTCTTTCTTCCCTTCTTCGCCTTGTCTCGCTTCTGTGCCCTTGTTTCGCTGCACGTTGACGCAGGTCCTCGCTGCCAGGTCCAGTTTTTTAATAAGTGACGGCCAGCGCGCTGCGCATTGCCGCTCATTTACGCGAAAACGAGCGAATGCTTGCCGTACCCACCACTCATATTAATTATAGATGAGACTTTGCACCTAATGCTGCGCTGGCTGCACAACAATTGATCTTATTCCACACATTTGCACTGTACAGCACAGATCACATCTGCATCTGCAGCAGCCTCCACCAAAGCCATCTTTGCTTTTGCACCATCACACTCCTTCTATTACTTACTTAGCCGGGTTCATTCGCTAATCCCGAGCCGCCACAACTCCAGCCCACTCGCCCTCGCTAGATGATTCACCAGGCACAAGGACCTTAACACCAGCTTCTGCCGGCACCGTCAACAGCATGCCGAGTCGTGCCGCCTCCGTTTCAAAGCAGGGCTTGGCCCGAACGGCCACGATCCGCAGCGTGCCCAGCGCCGAGGGCTCTGAGACGAGTCCCGAGAGCAACAACGCCAGCGGCCTCTCCAGCAGCGTCAACAGCAAGGCCAGCGCTCTGTCCGTCACGGCGTCGAATGGAGCCCAGATCGAGAGAGCACCGTCGCCTGCGGCCAAACCCGATGTCGACAACGCCGCGAACGGCTCGTCTGCGCACTCAAACAACGCCAATGGCCTCGTCCCTAGGGTTGTGGAATCGTCACCGCCCCCCGAAGAGATTAGCGGTTTGGCGGAAGGGGATCACGACAACCAGGACAGTGCGCAGTGGGATTCGACAATTGGCAAAGCCGGCTTAGGAAAGACAGGTCGAGTCATCAACAAACTCGTCAGCGACAATGATGCCCTGAAGCGCGAGATCAAGATTGAGCGATTGCGAGCAGAAGAAGCGAAGCAGGCGGCCAAACTGGTCGAGGACAAGATGGAGCGCATGGTCAGCGACTACGAGAGCCGGTTACTAGAAGCAAACGTCACCAAGACGCTGCTGGCGAGAAAAGAACGCCAGGTCGAAACGCTAATGGCCACGGTCGATACAGAGAAGAAGAAGACGGTAGCGGCTCAGGAGCTGGAGCGGAACTGGAGGGACGAGATGGAAAAAATCAAGCACGACGCCAAGTCACAAGTTGACGATGCAACAAGCTATGCTCAGCTGATGGAAGGCCGGTACAACGCCATCTCCTCCCATTGGCGCGACCAGGGCGACGAAGTCAACAAGGCCATAACTACGATCAAGACCGAGATCAACACAATCGTTGACGAGCGCAAGTCGGATGACGATAAGATTCAGACCCTGCGGGACTTGTGCGAGCAGCAGGACAGCAACATCCAGAAGCTACGGCGCGAAAAAGAGGACATTGCGCGGTTGTTTGAAGAGTACAAGAAGACGCAAGAAACCGACTTGAAGGATCTGAAGGAGAACGCCAAGAAGACGGAAGAAGAACAGCAGAAGTTATTAGACGAAGCTAGAGAGACGCTTCATAAACTGAGATGGGCTCTTAACGTTAAAGAGAACGTCGAGGGCGCCCAATGAAGCATTAAACCAACACCACTTCCTCTTCGTCCACGCTCCTCTGCTGTTCTATTGCATTGTCCCCTTCTCTTAATCTTCACGGCCACATTCTTCCCTCAAGGAATCTTGTTCTCTTGGCGTTATTACTCTGTATTTTTCGAACTTGTCGGTCGGTGCATTCTCATGGAGGCTCTATGCTAAATGGCTTTTTCTTATTTGCTCGACATTACTTTTCCCCATTCTACTTCACACCACTTCTATACAAAACAGCGACTTTATATAATGATACCACATCTTCTCTCCCCCCCTCCTATCGTCTCCTCCATTCTCTCTCTGACCATCTTCTTCTTTTTAATTGATTTCTCTTCTTCTCCTCATCCTGTCTTTTTTACCATTATTGTCTTTTATACTAGTTTTTTTTTTTTCATTCGTTGCTATTAATTGTTTAAAGAGAGCGACAAGTTGGCTGTGGACAGGATATGATGTTCCTCTTCCGCTCTTTTTCTCTTTTCTTTCTTCCCCCACTTGCATGTTAGGAAGCCTTTGCTATTATGATACACTTGGCGTTGGATGCATTTCAACAAAGAACAAAGAAAAAAAAAAGAAATTACATCGTATAATCTCCAATGCTGCGTTATATCTGATTTTTTGAGCTCCTGCTTTCTAGCTAGATACTGCCTGCTAGATGATAGAACAAGAAAGAGATTTGCCTACGAGAGAAGTACGCATCACATTTAGATAGATAAATAAACAAAGGGTCAGATATAGGCATTAAGAGAATGGCAAGATAAGGAATACGAAAGCAAACACAATATACTTATGTTGGATTAGATTTGTACGTTGAACATTTCTCTCCTCATTAATTTGTTATGTCTCCTGAATGCGGCAGACTTTGAGCGTTGTGTGACTGAGTGATGTTTTAATAGATCAATACATGTACACCTTTCCGCTCCAAGTAGAACATGGACACATATTCATTAATCCCAGAGTTGTACAGAATTGAGGCGAAGATGGCCAGGAGAATGCTTCTTCACCTCCCCTTATCTAAAAATTAAATTGTGCTGTATTTTGAATCCGCGTCGTGTTACGAAGAGAATTTCACTTGTGTTACATTTCTACCTTGTCCAGTACTACCTATTCAAGGCGTAATTCACACAATGAATACCTAACTCGCCATTTTGCACCTCTTACTGAGCAGTGAATATGTAGTAGTCGTGCATATTTGGACAAGATGCAACAGACCCCCCAACTGTCCAAATCGCACTCTCTTATTCACAAATAGCGTATGATCATGTGTTCTAAAATCAGCACAATGAGCAATATTATCCCATCTTTAAAAGCTGTATTCGCATTGATGCAGTGAATCGTCCTACAACGGAAAGAAGCGTTACGGTGAGCAAACACGTGCCTGGGGCTGCACCTGCTATTTCGGCTGCCACTCTTCTGGCAGCTGTCCACAATATCTATAATTTCTGGCTCTACCTATTATTTACTTTCTTTCTTCTCTTCCTCCTCTTTTACTTTCCCCCTCTTCTTTGTTCTCTGTTAGCGCAGCATCATTTGAATCACGCCCGGCGTTCTTTGTTTCGGTGCCATTGCGCTCGTGTATTTATTTCTGAAAAGCCTCTACTATTTCGCCTTCATTCTACAACATTCTTCACGAGTCATGGATCAAGATGGGTTTGCAGAGTTCTACATTGCATGTAACCCTCCACTACTTTCAAGAGGTGTCGGACACATTATTCAATCGGCCAAGGCAGCCTGTCCAAATGTACGTGTCGCAATATCTTTATTGATTTGTTACCTGACTGATTCATTTTCAAGGGCGAGCTTGCTGAAATATTGTACGAACCAAATGTCCCATGGTTCAAGTGTATAACGATGGGCAGGCACAAAGAGTCTGTGACTCGTATTATGAAAGACCTTTTGATTGAATTGGTGACTCTCGAGGTCGAGCGGCTTGGTTTTGATGCTGAAGAAGACGTGATTGACACGGATGTTCTTCAAGCTGATGTTACAATGAAGGCCGCCGAACCGCGTTTGATTTCATGGATGGTATACCAATCGCTCGGCAGCGATATATATGATACATTCGTCAAGTACCAATATCCAGAGTTCATGGCCTCTCTTCCATACAAAGCGATCTGGCGAGGACTTGAGAAGTCAAGTTGCACTTTCGAGAATTTCATATCCGTATTCCGCCATCTTATAAAATCTGAAAACGCCCCAGCCACCGCCGCCGACTTTGCTCTTTGCAACGACTGTCAAATCTCTTACAACGTGAGAGGAAATCTGGTATATATCGGATCCTTTACTTCGGCAGCAGCTCTCGAAAAAGTAATTCAAAAGCTTGAAACAATGCTGAATCTCCTGGTATGTATCTTTTTTTTTTTTTTTCTTCACACAGAGGTTACATCTAAAGCAACATAGACAAACAATATCAAAGTAGCAACACACTCTATTCTGCCCGAAGGCCGAGAAAATCTGCGACTCGCATTTAGATGGCTTCACCGAATTGGACTGCATCAGGCGACATTTGCTGTTCCTTGTCGCAACCTACCCGTGGCAAATGAGTACAAGCTACTCTTAAATGCGACTACCATCAGAACAGAGAAAATGGACAAGTTTGGGCGCTGGATCTCTGATGACACTGTTTACCCGCTGAAAGATGCACCAAAAACCGACGTGGGACAGAAGTTTAAAGCCTTCAAGAGTTATTTTCCCCGCCCTAAACCAAGATTCGCGAATATCCGCGCAATTCCCTATGGACTGCAACCTGAGGCGAAAGAGGCTTATTCTTCGCAAGCCAAAGCACAGGGAATTAGACGAGCATCAAACAATTTGGAATCAGCTTTACCCGAAAAAGGGGCAGAAAGTCGTCACGAAATCTTAGATCCAGAGCTGCACGACATCGAAGAACCTCCTATCTACCAACAGTCGTCTATATTGGTTCGAGAGGCATATGCATCCCCAGGCAAAGAAGAAGATTTGGCAGATTTTGTGCAAAGATCACGCTTTGTTGACACTTTAACCCTTAATCCTCAGCAGTCAATCGGCGGAAGCCTCCTTATAGACTGGGTAGAAGGCGTAGAGAGCGCGACTGAATCTGAGTCCGCAATGAATGATTCAAGCCAAGAGGAGGCTCTCATCTCTTTTGATGAGTCAAGCGGCGAGTCTCAGTGCGGTAGCGAAACCATTGGTATCATGGAACCAGACTCAATGGACGAGCTTCGAAGACTTCAGAATGGAATCGTACAATTTGAACAATTCGAACAATCTGATGATCTGATATTGCTGAACAGCCAACCAGAGGACCCAAGAGCAAATATCATGCAAGATTCGGATAACGAGCTGGCAGATACGTGTCTTCTAAGCAGCGAAATTCCTCAGATGGTGAATATATTTTCCCCTGTGATGAACAAAAGCACCACTGTGTTGGACGAGAGCAATCCTCTTGAAGCTCGGGAGACGAATAAACATTCTGATAGCTTGGTTCGTTTCGGATTAATGGAAGAGAAGCCGAGAGAAGTGTACCGAACAATGAATCAAAAAGCAAGCCGCCTGAACAGCAACGAATTCCCACCACTTGGAGGAAGTTCATCGTCATCAAAAAAGCCGGTAAAAAAGCCACTGTCATATTCCGGTGCCGCCAAGCTGCCAAAATCCAGAACTCCGAAAGAATCGCGGAATATTGCCAATTTGAAACCTACCAATGAGAAACTTGGATCCCTTTCAACTGAGGAACTGACGCTGACAAGTGATGTGGGTAAGAAAAAGTCCAAGGAGCCGAGAGACAGTGTTCTAGACGAGAAATGCGACTACGCTGTGCCACAAAAGAGTGATATTCTGCAAAATTCAGAGGGCCAGCTCAAAGAAATGTCACAAATCCTTGAGCTATCTCCAGGCTACGTTTCTCTAGAGGTCGTGTTCGGTCGCATCTATATCAAACAGCTGGCTCCGAATATGGTAAATGATAGCGCATCTCAGTACACCTATCAATCAGTCTCTGATATGGTTAAATTTTTGAACAGCCCTAAATTTCTACAGCGATGTGTTGGCTTCTCACCAATTCTGTCGACTATGGGAGGTGATGCCGACGTGCTTGTCAATATTACGCCACCGGATGAATTACCATGGCGCCTATCTGAGAAAGAAATTTGGTACGATTTTCGGTGCAAATTTCCTGATTCTGGAGGCGAATCCTTCGTCCTCGAATTGAACGCCAAGACATTTCAATATAGATGCAGAGGCCCACGGCAAGAAATTTTCGCCATGTACATGCACTGCCCTGAGAGAGCATGGGATATGAAGGCTTGTGGAACTCGATCTACCGCTCTGGGAGACGAAGCCAGATTCGTATGTTTTGCTGCGTCTCTGTTTGAGCATATGGCCATCTAGTAAGACAGTCGGGAGTACTAACATATAAAAGTATCGCTGGGCTGACATATAACTTTTCTGCAGTATCGCTGACGATAACGGCGATGTAACAATCGAGTTTTCCGAGAATACAGCTTTCCAAGCCGCTGTCAAGAGCATCACTATGCGACAAGTTGCAAGATACCGCCACCAAAAGAAAGCCGACAGCTCTCTTTTCTCCATCACAATGAAGTACAAACTGGAAGAAAGCGTCTCTCCTGTCATGTGCGACCGCGGACAGGTGAAAATAGGAGAACGGAGAAATTTTGTCTCTCCCGACGGTTCATCGAATAGTGCTTTGCCTCATCAATATTTAGAAGCGAGTATAACCTCTTCTCGCCTCTCCTCTTTCTTTGAAGAGAATGTCCAACTCGAGAGCGGTAACAAGGCTACTTGGAATGTAGACCACCTCCAAAGTCAAGGCGTTTTTGAAGATATACTCCGGCCGGCGTTTGGTATGATCACGCACATGGATCAAATTGGGGCATCAAATAATACCATGAGATATGTCAGTGACCATGACGCATTTCACGAGTCATTAGTTACTTCGGCTGGTAAAAAGAAGAAGTTGGAGTTTTGGTGAGAGTTTAGGAAGCTTCGTTTGACTGGGAGCAAGTTTATGGGAGCCAGGTTGTATGTATATACGAATAGTGTCTAATCAATAAGATTGACTTTATTTTACCCAAAAACCTTATCGCAATAAAACTCAGAATATATGATTATTACATAAAAACGTTTAGAAATCACTATCACCTACCAGCTACTAGATGTTAGATCAGACTGCCAACTGGTTCATACAAATGCCTTTGCTGCTCGTTGTCATTGTTTGTGATTTTGCAGCAACACGTTAGCCGTAAATATCTTTTACTTTAGATGTTTGAATAGGCGCATTGAATAGGCGTATTGAATAGGCACATCGAATATCCGCATGGAATAGGCGCATTAAGTTTCCGCATACTTGATAGCATCACCGCTCTGTTCTATATATGTTGACAGGAAAATACTACCAAACATCCAAGCACTCCCCATAGTCTACTTCAGAGATAGTTTTACGAGCAGTGTTCCACAAAATAGGGAGCTGTTCTTCAACGCCCCAGTCTCGTTATCCAGCTTCGTTATCTAGCATCCTAGCCAGGGCTTAACAAAGTGGCTACCGTACGCGGACCAGGTTTTAAGCCGCATTTACTCCATAAATATCAATTATCAATTCATCTGCGGGTCTCGCGACAGCCGTATTTCGGCTACTGTCTGTGACGAGATCCGTGCTGCAAATTAGTAAAGAGGGCATAATTGTGTTTGAGGGCGAGACCGGCGTCTTGGAAGAAATGCATAAGTATAACCCGCGATGCAGTTCAAACCAATATATTGCTAAATACATCATTTTTAAATCCATGTTTATCGTCCTCGCCATCTCACATTGATCGGAGCAAATAGCCAGATATTGTAAGGGGGTAAAAACGGTTTGGATACCCCTATTTGATCGTACGAAGTGCTGCATGTAATACGCCCGCAACTGTCTACTATGGGGAATAATTTCTGGTGGGGGTTCCCTAGAACAGTAAGAAGAAACTGGGTTGACAGTTTTAGTGTCTCAGGTTGTTGAAGAATAGGCTATAGCTCGCCGATACAGGCACTATTTTGGAATTATACTGTTTTTTTTTTTTTTTGGCTGGCATGACAGCACTAGCGGCTCAGTTGGCTTCATGGTAGTTGTGTCGATATTCTGCCACCTATTCTTTTTTTTTCCTCCTTTACATTTCAATCAATCACACTCGTTACGCAGATCAGCCGGTCTCATCTGGCCAATTGCCTCAATGGATCAAGTTTCCCTCGCGATCGGAGGCGGCATCATTTGCCTGGTGCTTTACTTGCTTAAGCTAAATTGGGTCCTTTCGCACACGCCTCAAGAGGTGGTTGATAGGGCAGGAGAACCACTAACGCGAGAGTATATCAAAGATGTGTATGAGCGTGTGAAGAAGGATGGCATTGATTGGGAGGGGAAGCTACCGCCCCGGAAGGACAGACGGTACATTGTCGTGGGAGGATCCGGTGGGTTTACAGAGACATTCCTGAGAGGGAGAAGCAGTGCTAACGATTGTGACTTAAGGATTTCTTGGAGGCCAGCTCATTCTGCATCTCTTGGCCATGGGGACCCCTCCTGAGGCCATTCGTATCTTGGATGCGCGTCGGCCGTTTACTTTCAGGAAGGAGTTTTCTCAGGGAGCGCCGTCAAAGGTTGCATATGTTCAGACTGACATCACCAATGAGGCGGCAACACTCAAGTCATACGATGCCCCCTGGCCTAAAGCAGTGGCTGGCCTGCCCCTGACCGTCTTTCATACGGCTGCTGTGATTCGGCCCTTTGATCGGTACAAGATGCTCTACGAGCGCACTTCTCGGGTCAACATCACTGGCGCAGTGCATTCTCTTCAGGCTGCCAAGAAGGCCGGTGCCAGCATCTTCATCTACACATCCAGCTCTAATGCGGCCTTGAAGCAGGTGAAGTGGCTTTTCGCACCATGGGGAGCCACACAGCAGCCCGACGGATTTATACAGAATCTGAGCAACGACGACTTTTTCGAGCCGCTACGACAGCCGCATGAATTCCCATCAAACTATGCTCAAAGCAAGGCTGAAGCCGAGAGATTGATTTGTGGTGCGGACGAAGGAGATGTCAGCACCGGAGTTCCAGCACTGCGTACGGGCGTAATTCGTCCCGGCAACCCTGTCTATGGACACAAGGACGATAATATCCCAGGTAAGATGCTGGGACTTGGAGGATTTCCTTCGTGGGTGCCCGCCAACGTGCAAAACTGGATCAACGTGGGGAACGCATCGCTTGCGCATTTGCAGTTTGAAGACGCGCTGCTTGGTGAGCACGTAGACAAGGTTGCCGGCCGGCCGTTTATTGTCACAGATAAAGGAAAACCCGTCCGCTTCCAGGACATCTATACGGTACTGGATAGTGTGAGCACGACTGGCATGAAGGCCAGCTACCCGCCACCGTTGCTGATGCTGATGCTTTCGTACGTGGTGGAGTGGTATACCCTGCTGATAAATGCGGTGCCGTTGCTAGGTAAGATTTTGAGTGAGCCAGGAGAGGATCTGAGATGGCTTCAGCCGGGAGTCCATGCGACCAGCTTGCATTACTTTATCGATGATTCGGAAGCGAAGAAGAGGCCGGCGGATGGCGGAATTGGGTACACGCCGTGCTGCTCGACTGTTGAGGGATTGTGTAGCCAGGTTGTGGATTGGAACGCGTGGGTTGAGGAGGAGAAGATGAAGAAGTAGCAGCAGCTGAAGTAGAAAATCCTGGGTGACGTGTTATTGATATCTGTGTTGGGGCATATTGATGCTGATGTTTCGGAGTACTATCGATCGTGCAGCATTTTGTACGAAGAGTCTTGAATAGATAGGCACTGATATATATATAAGATGGAATACTAGGTAGGCAAATGCTTTGCTCAGAGGACTACTAAACTCGTTACCATAGTCAATAGTGCGAAGCCATCGTGCAAATCATAACCACCCTCAGCGCCATATTGACCTATCGAAATGCAGCAGATACATGTATTAAGCACAAGCCACAGCCACAGGGGTCCATCTGCGGTGTGGTGGATCGCTGGGCCCTGGGCTTCTCCAACTTTGTTGATCGTCCCTCTCGATAGCGTGTCGGCTACGAGGCACATAGTGGGCTCTCCAGGGTCTAAGCTCTTTAGGATCCTCTCTTTCAGGCGGCGCAGTGTAAGTTGCACCCGCCAGCCCGTCTCGGCTCTTCTCCCTTGCGTCCCACCGACAGACAGCCCATGTCGTATTCGGCTTTTAGCTGTAGTACGACGCCATCCTTCTTCGACTCTGCGCGCAACCCCACGGCGCTTCTTAAAAATTCCCAGGTTTCACTGCATTTGCTGGGCCATTGGTCAAGTTCTGGCCGCTCTTTGCGCAGCTTCTAGTCAACTCCTATTGTTGCGCCTTTGTATCCCGACATTCTTCTGAATCGTAAACAAACGACATCGTCAGTACTGGAAGAGACACCGTCAAGATGGCGTTTGGCATCCTCGAGCCCAGCTCGGGGGAAAAAGTTCCAGGTAGGACAACCCGTGAGAAACTGCGAAGAAAAGAAACCTACAACTAGGACAACTCTTGGCGCGGCGCGAGATTGGCTCGATTAATACGTGGCTAACGGCGACTAACGGCGATATCTCTAGGCACAACGCATTTCTACGATGACCCTTCGCAGCCTCAGACGGCATCAGAGCAAGATACCACGAGACTGAAATGCGACACCAGCGGAAAGATCCCAATCATCCTCGTGCGTGCCTTGTTTAGCCTCAGCTGCGGGTATGGGCGTATAACATACTAACATGCTTCATGCGCACAGGTTCCTCAACCTTCGGATGACCCCAACGATCCTCTCAACTGGCCCTTATGGAAACGCGATCTCGTTACCTTTACTCTCTGCTGGGCTGGAGTCCTCGCAACCTCACTCGGCCCCATCTTGGCCGCAAACACCGTCACCCTCTCTCGCATCTTTTCCAAAACTTTTACCAAAGTCGCCCTTTTAACCGGCTACTTCCTTCTCGGCGCCGGCGCCGCTGCCATCTTCTTCGTCCCCTCTGGTCGAGTCTGGGGCAAGCGACATCTCTTCCTGCTGGGCATCCTGATTATCATCGTATCAAGCGCATGGGCCGGTTCCGTGGGGAAGAACTATGGCAGCTTGCTAGGCGCCCGAGTTCTTCAAGGTGTTGGTACTGCTCCGTATGAAAGCCTACTCAACGCAGCCGTGGGCGATCTGTACTTTGTTCATCAGCGAGGAGTGCGCATGGCATTCACCAACCTGGCCATCTTTGGCGGAGCCTTTTTCACTCCCATTGTGGTCGGAAAGATTACGGACGCGTTGGGCTTCAAGTGGAGTTTCTACTTTGTGTCCATCTTTATGGCTGCGACGCTGCCTGCCGTTTTCCTCCTTTGCCCCGAGACAGCATATCGCAGAGATACCAAGCTCAACACCGACACCAATGCCGAAGGCGAAGAGGAGATTAAGCTTCAATCCCGGATCGCGACGGTCAGCAACCCGCCGTCGGATGAGGATGAGGTGCCAAAGACACGTACCGGTTTCGTCCTATTTCCTACCTCAGCAGCACTTCAGCCCATTGGAAATGCCAGAACCCCGAAGAAGACCTTTGTTGAATCTTTATCTCTCTTCGACGGCGCCAAGACGGACGAACGCTACTGGGTCCTGCTGCTTCGACCATTTCCCCTCATCTTTAACCCGGCTTTTATCTGGGGCTGTTTGATTCAAGGAACCATGATCGGGTGGACCATCTTCATCGGTGTACTCGTCGCTGCCATCTTCCTCGGGCCGCCGTACTTCTGGGGCGAGGTCAAGGCCGGTTACGCCTACACGGGTGCCTTTGTCGGTGCTCTCTGCGGTTTCGCCATCTGCGGTCTCCTCGCCGACTCCAGCGTCAAGTACCTCACCAGAAAGAATCGCGGCGTCTACGAGCCCGAGTTTCGAATTCTTCTCGTCATCCCCATGCTCATCATTGGCGGCATCGGCTTGTTTGGCTTTGCGTTGACTGCTGGTAATGTCATTTCAGGCCAATATAGCTACATTGTGCCTCTCGTGTTCTTTGGCTTCGAGGTTGCTGGTATGGTTATTGGTGCAGTCGCAAGTTCGTTGTACATTGTCGATGCTTACAGTAAGATAATATCCCTCCACGATGATGTCACGTACATTGTTATTTTAAGGTTTCTTTGTCATCTAGATCACTTACATTCACGATAGGGGATCTCACGATTGAAGGCTTCACTCTGATGATTATTTTCAAAAACATCTTCAGTTTCATCCTCACTTTCTATGCCTACAACTGGCTTATCAACGGCGGCATTCAGCACACGATGGTTGCCATTTCCATCGTCCAGGTCGTCGTATGCGTTCTTAGTATCCCTATGTGTATGTCCCCCTATTTTTGAGACGTCATGCTCCCTTCTCCAGATGTCCCATTTACTAACAGATGAACAATGTAGATGTGTTTGGCAAACGCTGTCGAGCGTTTTACCATCGTCATGATTTACTGGCCCTCACCGGCTTGCGATAAACGAGTGTCGTTTATTCCTTTCGAACTGCGTGCAAGCGTTGAAATTTACGACTATGGCGAGATGCCTTCTAATACCCAATTGAGAATCTCATCTTTTACTAATATTATGATGGGAATAATGTACGGAATGATACCAAAGATAGTGGATGGTGCTGGGCGATGCCTAGGATTTGAGTACTTACTCTTAATAATGCAGGAGTGTATTCTATATAATTGTAATTGTATCATGGGGACCTTATAGAATACGGAATTTTCACTTAATACCTATGGAATATATGGCGTTCACCATGTTCAAGCGTGAATTGAACGAGATCATACCTTGTGTTTCCTGGATATCCAACAGATCAACCTTGCGCCCCTGTTCTCGCTCATCGACAGATTGTGAGGACCTATTGATGTTACTAGGCGTGTGTGTAACAACTAACAATGATGATAGTTATTGTTAATATTACCAGAAGAACGATCCCGATAATGCCGACAGCGAGTTCACTTAGAACTATTAAAACAACGTCAAGAAGAATAAACCCCGCGAGCAAAAGGATAGAGGACAATGCAAAGAAAACCTGCACCCATCTATGAGCTGACCAGTTCGTGGGGTTCCACTGTCCTCCAGGATGCGTGGTATTTTCATTCTCAGGATGCATATTCGTATCTTGGTCGTATGCTCTGAGGATAATCTAGATAGCGATTAAGGAAAACAAACTAGTCAAAAAAAGAATAAAAGAGACAGATAGTAAAGTAGAAATAGAGCGGTGGCAAACATCTTTGCTTGTTTTCAAGGTCACCACATTGCCGTATGTAAAACCTCCAGCAAATGTGGCAACAACGGCGAGTGAGTTTGCAATGGAAAGATAAGCGGTAGGAGTCTAGACAGAGGTTAATTTGTCTCTTATGCTGAAACGCCCAAAGGAACAAGCTCTCTCACATATTCTTTAGCCATTTTGAAGTGTGCTTCTTAAGCTTGATAATTGAAGACCACGTATTCGCAGACTAGAGCTGTCGGTCGTAAATAAACGGCTTTCTTAGAGCATAGGAACTAAGCAATCGATGAGGAACCTGCACCATCGGATTGCATACTTATATAAACGGGGTGAGTAATGATAAGGCATAACATCTGCTTATTTCCTTTTAGTTTTGCTAATGCTACATGGAGCAATCCTGGAGGCAGTGGTTACGTAGGGTTAGCGCCGCGAGTATCGAACATCCCAATGCATTATTCAGGTTTGTCTGGGGTGTACTTTGCATGAGGTCAAAATCTTAGTTACATAGATCTTGAGACGTTTTAGACTCCATGGCCAGCTGCCAAATTGTGGCATTCTAAGGTATTGTACCAGCAGGTTCTCAAACACGAAGTCACTGATTGCAATATTTGCATACGCAAACGGCAACCTCTGTGGACAGCATATATGTTTGAGTTCCAGTGGCGCGGATGGGAAAACCTCTCAGGCCTTTCTCCATGGCAACCCACTGCCAATGGCAAGCCTGAAGCCTAACTAACTCACAAAATTAGCCTTTATGCTACACTCATTCGAATCGGCGATTGATATGTGGACAAAAGTCTTAACCACATACGCCACGACTACCTAACCAAAACATTCCAGTAAGGCTTTATGCCCTCTCCAGCTGATAGCTGGTTTTGGTTCTGACCTATAGCCTTAACACAATCAATCCTCGTCGAACTCTATGGGAAAACTTGACATTTTCACGAGTTGTTATCGAACGCCGTTTGTCAATCACGTAAAGCATCACTCTTTTACATTTGATCAACTTAAACAACACAATGAAGACCTCGCAAATGGTTAATGCGTTAAATTGCAAGTATTTATGGTTCGGTAGACTTCTTTCACAACTCCTCAAGCGCCACAAATTATCTTAAGCTTCGTTTATAATCTCGTCGATCTTTCCAGGACAGACCTGCTTGAGAGCTAGTCTCTCCCAGTGTAATGGTCTCTATTACAAGAAGGGCCTTCCAGGGGTTTTATGCTTGGCAGAATTAGCTTCTTCATTGCAACATCATCTTCCTTGTTCATCTTCCTAGTTGAGTCATTCACGTGGAACTTCATCTTAAACCGTATTACTATAGAGCGGTCCGGGTGATCAAATTACAGTTGAACTTGATTTGGTCAAACAAGCTAAATCTTATTGCTTTTTGGATAGCTGCCGAATCTAGTGATTAAACCATGGCGTGGGGAAAATATGAATACATATATACTCAATCAATATTTGAATGGACATTAAACTAGAGGGGTGTTCTGAGGTCATGAAACCCTTATTTTTTTTTCCTACAAAACCAAAATAGTAGTTCATATTTTGCCTTGAGATTATGTCTATGTAACTGCCATTATGCTACTATGCTATTACTTTTACTATTTTTAGTTCTACCAACTGTGGCCTATAGTTTCATAGCTCTAGCTGCAGATTTCTGGCCTAAAACTCAGATTCCAGATACATTTATCTTTCCATGAGACTATTAGGCTATTTTATATGTAATGAATTGACCAAATTGATGTATATCTAACAAAGACAGGTGTAGTTTGGATGATATGAAAGCTGCATTTAGCTACTAATTTTTTTTTAAAATATATATATAATGGATATTCTGGCTAGATCTAAATCTGGACAGTCTTTCGGATCCTCAAAAAAGACTCCTCCCAGCTGCTCAATCGCCTTACACCTCTCTTCCATATTGATAGCATTGTGAATGATAGAAGCACCTCTTACTCTAGCTTTCGTATCTGATGTCTTAAAAACCCATACTCCGCCTCCCGCTGGCCAGCCAGCTATTACCTCCATGTAGTGTGGTTTATACCTGTTCGCTTCATAGTCAGCCTCGGTCTTCCACCACTGGGCACCTAGCTGCCGCACTATAAACATGTTCGTTAGCACATGATTTACTTAAGAGACTATAAATATTTATAAAATTTAGCAACAGGTACCTTCTATTATCACAGTGCTCCTCTTCTTCAGCGGTGGCATTAGGTTCAGACGCAGATAGCCTAGGGATATTATGAAATCGGTCTTATCCCAGGAAATCGAGTTCAAAGCCGAGGCAAGGATACAGGATATAAATCCCGCCTTTTGATGGCCACCCTTTCACCTTGGCTCCAGGCCTCATGCTGTACTCGCTCCTGAAATGGGGGTGTCCCTTTTCGATATTGTGTAGATATTGTCGGTATTCCGCTTCAAATCCTGGTTCCAATGTTGGGATAGCCCATTCTCCCTCGAAATAATGGTGTTTATTCTCATCCACCTTAGTTGCTTGTGCCTTTGCTTTAGCTTGTGCCTTCGCTTTAGAGACAATAAAGCGAAGCGTCAAAAAAGTGGCCTCGAAAGCGATGAGAAGTGGAATGGCGAGTGTTGCCATTGTAAATGCTGTCCCTTGGGCTTGGGAGTGTTTGGGGGGGTGAAGGGTACTCAAAATATCTGCAGCAATCAGGGCTATAAGTACTTTGCCAAGATTGAAAGCATACACGCTATTCGTGCGGAGAACCTCGCATGTAGGCAACTTCAAACAGATTTTACTTATAGGGCTGTGTACTCGTTCTGGCTGGAGTAAACTGCGCCTCACCACCAACATGCAAGTTACGACCAACATGCATTGTGCCGTCCCATATGGTCAGTTGCGTAAGCAGCATTATAGACGGAAATTTCTGGATTTTCAATGGGGCCATGCTATGCATATATACTGGTAACAGCTGTGAGAAAAAAAACATGTCTTATCGATTCCAACAGAGGCTCTACTGAATATCGTCTTGAAAGTCGTTGCGATCAGTCGGTGTATCAAGAATAATCATCGCGACTCGTCAAATAATTGGAAGAGGAGCAGTAGAACTGACAGGCAGGCTTCGGCTCTTCATGATTCCCCCGCCCTGTCGTGAGGCCGGCGAATTAGCATCGCCCAAAGGATCAGTTGAAGCGGGAGAGCCTGATCTGTTTGCCTTTATTAGGCTGCAGCTACGGCCTTAGAACGCCTCCCTTTCGCTCCAAACTTACGGTGTAGCTACCAACAAGAATGAATCCGAAGCAGATTCAGGCACACAATCGCAAAATCACGGACAACCAGCTTGGCAACAATGTGACCATCAATCAAGGAGATGTGCATCACTATCACGCTTCGGCGCCTCCACAGCCACGGACGCCAATCCGGCTCATCCCATATCTCCAGAACAAAGAGTTTGTAGATCGACGAGGCCTTGTCGATAAGCTCAATGTCCTTTTACAGCAAGATTCCGAGTGCTTCAACGATGCCGCTCTCTGGGGGCTTGGCGGGTCTGGGTATGTACCAGTTTATCATCACTGCTGACCTGGGTATAAAGCTGACCAAATACTGTTGCAGAAAGACTCAAATTGCGCTTGAGTACGCCTACCGCCGATGTAAAAACCCCCGGTGTTCGATATTTTGGGTGCATGCAGATACTGAAGCCTCATTTATACATGACTACAAGACGATCGCAGCATTGTTTGGGCTGGGAGGAATTCTCGACGGTCAAGAGTTAGAGCTACTCAGGGCTGTCAGTAACCGGATCCAGTCCCAACCTCAGTGGCTGCTTGTGCTCGATAATGCTGATGACCTTTCCTTATTCGGCGTTGGAGGGATTCGAGAGGGATCGAGTAGCCTTTATGACTTTGTCCCAAAGGGAACCGCCGTAGGAACTAAGGGAACTGTCCTGTGGACGAGTCGCGATGGGCAGGTTGCGGGATCACTGGTGCGTTCCTCACGCAGGGCAATTAAAGTCTCGCATATGACATCCGAGGAAGCGAGAAAGCTCCTTGCCATGGCGCGAGGCGAAGATTTTGAAGATGATAACGATAATAACGACAATGGGGATAAAGATATCGAGAAGCTCCTTGAAGAGCTTCAGTACCTCCCCCTGGGGATCTCACAAGCTGGCGCTTACATGAGAAGGGCTGAGACGACTGTTCGGGGGTATTTGGCTCTGCTGTTCAATAATGAGGAACGATGGCGGCTTCTAGAAGAAGAGCAATTCGATATCCATCGAAAGGCTGGTGTCAGTAACAGCATTCTAAAGATCTGGAGCATCTCAATTGCTCGCATCGAGCAGGAAAATTTCCTGAGTGCAGAGCTGCTTCGTGTGATGGCATACTTTGACAATCGAAATATCCCCTACGAAATGGTCGACACCGCCGCCCAGCATATTAGTACGACAAAATTAAGCAGCGTGGAGGTAAGGAGCGCCATCATCCGGCTTAAAGAGTTTTCTTTCATCAGTCTTCGCGAGGAGGGAGATGGCAGCCAGAGTTATGAGATGCACAAACTTGTGCAAGAAGCAACACAATACGCTATTTCTACAGGGCAGCAGATAGGTCAGAATAATGATCCAGGAGAGAGCATCACCTACTTCGCCAGAGTTGCCATCCAGGTTACTGACAGTTTATTTCCGAATCCACTAAAAGAATATGCAATGCATGGTGGAATCAAGATAGGAGAGGAACGTCCAGACTTCTTCCGGCGCGGCGAGAAATATTTTCCTCGTGTAATTAAAGTTTTGCACTGGGCCGAGATATCCAAAGAAGACAAAAGAATATGGGAACTTGTCGGCCGAACATGGGTTTGCCTGCGTTGTTTAAAAAGATGGGAAATGGGGCATCTTCGAATGATTGAGTCACCTTTGAATCGAATCGACCCCAATCATACCAATACGATACTCAGCGAGCAATTGATTGCGAAAGACTATTGCGCTTTACATCGGTATTCAGAAGCTGCAGAAATCGAGAATAGCGTGCTTAAATATCTCAAAAGCTCTCTTGGGGAGCAAAACTTATACACTCTCCAGTCGATGCATAACGTGGCCGACATCATGTGCAAATGCCTCCAGTTTAGGTCGGCTGAAAAGCTTCAAGCATATGCCATAGGTATTCTTGAGAACTTGGTCGACGAGCGTGTGGGCAGACTCATGGTTGAGTCTCTCCATTGTCTTGCGTGCGCATACTACGGCCAGCAAAATTTCAACCAGGTCATGGAAGCCTGTGTCAAATCTCTAATGTATTGCCGAGATAACCTTGGAGCAGATTTTCAATGGTGTGTCACAGCGGCAGTACGAATAATTAGACTAAGAGGGAAAACCCTAATTATACAAGGCCGCCTCCAACCTCAAATAGCTACCATTATAGAGGACTTGGTGTCAGAAATTTGCGAGATAATTCAGGCACAGACGCATCTTCATGAGATGACTCGTATGGAAATGCTGGTTAGGATAAACGCCGCTATGGGACGGCATCTGAAAGTTGTGGATATGCAAGTAAAGGTAGTGGAATTTTACTGCAAGACTTTGGGTGAAGACCACTATAGGACAATAGTGTCAATGGCGTATCTCGCGAGACTATTTCACAGCCTTTATCGGTACAGCGAGGCTGAAACTCTTCAGGTCAAAGTCGTCAAGTTCTTTCAGGAAAAGGTTGGGGAGGAGCATCATTACACAATTAGCAACATGATAAATCTCGCGAGGATATACTATGTCCAGCATCGTATCGAGGAGTCAGAAGTTATCGAACAAAAGGTGTTGCGTCACTGCTCAAAGGCCGCTCTTTCGCTGCGTTTCTTTCCGGACATGGAGAATTCCAATGCAAATATTCCCATTAATTTAGGTGGCGAATTTGGAGGCTTTCAAACGGAGTATTTCGAATCTCTATCACATTGAATGTCTCTGACTTCAAAACCTCCAGCGGAAACAGCCGCCATGAGGCTGTGGAGGTTGCTAATTCATCTTGTGATTTACTACCAGATGGTTCAATTGTTTCCCAACCCGATGAAAAACAGCGAATACCAGCTATTATATACACTTGGTTTCTTTAATGTCACTCTTTCCTTGTCTTATTGGTTTTACCATAGAATTACTTATTACGATGGTTTACGGTCAAATTTAAAGTTGGCACGTATCAACCTTCAAGCTGAGAAAGCAGGAAATAGTAATTTTGAGATATTCTAGATTGTTTATATTATCCAAAGCTGAGTTAATAGTACGCAAACCATGCTGGACGCCATCATCAATACCATAAATAATGCTTTCCGCATACTCGTGCGATCTACCACAATCCTTGGCTTCATGGACTCTGGGTGGATTATCTTTCTAATAATATTGCCTCTGCTGCCTCTACTGCCTCTTCACAAAATACTCAAATAACTTCACTTAATTTCGCGAAAGCAGTACCGGCCCTGAAGTTGTAGATGCTATACAGTTTTCCTCTTTATATTTACATGTTGTATCTATAGGATCGCATTCACCTGTATCATCCTTGTCAACTAAATGTTCGCAATACTTGCAAGACACTATCGTCAATGATCTCGAGAGTGCTTTCCACATATTCGCTCAATTTGCCACAATTCTTTGCCTCATGGACCCTGAGTGGATTAACTTTTCTGAACAACTGTTCATAAAATTGCCTCAAAGCCAATCTTGTCCCCGCGTTAAGACGCGATGTAAACCCGTATTCCTGGGCGGCTGCTTCAACCTTGGGAAATTTGCCTAGTGGAGTGTTGGGATCGAGGGCCAGAAAATGCTTCAACTTCCAAACTGATGGTCGCAGTTCATGTTGGTCCAGTGGGAAAGATAGAAATTCCTCTAGACCCAAATCATGACCTAATATGCCGCCTAATCCATATTGACGGAAGAGATTTGCAAGGCTTCCGGTTTTATAGGCGAGCCAGAATTCGTTGAATGAACATGTCGGCGTATCGGGATAGTTCGTTATTTTAGTCCCTAGACTTCGTTCGTAATCTTTCATGTATTTATTAATACCACCTATAAGCTGACTGTACAGGACCCCAAGGCCGTGTTCCTCCTCCTCTTTGTCACGATGGACTACGAAGCGAAAAACGTACCATGAATCAAACTCAGCCCAATGCGGGTTCGGGTGTGAGCTGTCCAAGGCCAAAGCGTAAACTAGAAAGCAATTCCGTTTTGATGGGGGCTCCAGATGCTGAAAACATTTGTCGCGATCCTCTGGATCGAGGTAAGGTCTCGCAGCGTTTATAGCTCTAGTGAAGAAGTTGTCCTTAGCAGGTCGGGTTGAATTATCAAGGATATGTTGGTTTCGAAGTAACCATGGAAAGTAACCCCCACGGTACTGCTCAGGCACCTTGGAAAATTTCTCTATAATTTTGCTCATAAGGATATTTTTCTCGCGCCATTCGTTTAGCTGGATAGGCTCAACTTGAAAGCTAAGTATGAGACCGCGGTAAAGGCCCATGAGGTGAGATTGCTCTCTCCAGTCGCGGCATCTGGTGAGTCCAAAATGCTCACACGTCTCTGGGTCATCAGGGAATCGATCTCCTATAGCATCATTACAGAGTATATCAGCAGTTGTTATCGAGCGAGCCGAACATTTGGCGAGGTGATGAAATGACATCTGATCTTGACACCTTTGGCTACAGAACCAATCCCGGTTGCAAAATTGACAGCGGCGATCAGTCTCTTGCTCGCAAATGTCACATTCGCCTTGGAGTTGTTCATGTTTCGGCATAGTACTCGCTGACTGGATTTGGCCGGGCAAAAGGTATCAATATTGGCTTCATATTCAGTTCTATTTGGCAAAGGCTGACTTAATTCTCTGTTAGGACATATCAGGATTTTGATACGTTTTGGCTCAAAACGGCGACTTACTCGGAGCGTGCAGCATTTTTCTCTCTGCCAACACTGGATGTAATCCCTTGGCGCTGCGATTTAAGATGTTCTGAGACGAGGGATATCATATAAGGGTTTTGGCCAGATTGCTGTCTCTTAGTCGCAACTGAAGAGCCTCCGATTGTAGACTCACGAGCATGGATAAGTCCGTCAGTCTTCCCATCACATATAGATTTCGCCATGGCTTTCTCGACACTCTTGAGAGCCCGGACGAGATTCAAGCGTTCTTCCTCAGCAAGCCATGGAAGTTCGGGCACAGTCCAGAGATTGTAGAGCTTTCCATGACATCCCCTTGTCGTGTAGGACCCATGGCTCTGAACGAACCTGTAGCAAAGGAAACAGCTGAGCTTACTGCAACCCACATATTTGAATATGGCAGCGCCGATACAGTCGTGTCTTGTCGCCGCTAGGATGACTTGTATTTCTGCGTGTACTTCGGAGGCCGATGACTTCAACTTGTCAAACCTTTCGAGCAGTTCGCTCTTCGTCCAGGAACCTTTCCTTTTGCCAGTTCCGACAAGACATTCCACTGTCTTGTCGTTTAGTTCAAGTCCCAGAGATTCAAATGTCTTCTTCAACGGCCAGGCATTGTTTTGAGCTGTCATTTTCGGTTTTGTTGCACCAGTCGGTGAATCCATCACTGGAAGGATCCGGAGATTTTGGAAGCCAGAGAACCTCTCTGCGCTTCTTATCAAAGTATTGAAGCATGTCTGTAATTTACCGAGGAAGCCTAGCGCGTCTCGTAGTGACCTGGTATCGGCATTGTTGCCAGTGATCTCATCAAAATCATGCTCGTTATACAGATAGAACACGTCATGGGCGCTCTTTACAACCCTCTCAAGGTCATCCTGTATTGGCGAACCTACCACGGCATTTATAAGGGCGCGAAACTCTTCGAGGCGCGAAAGAAGAGATGGTGTGCGATTGTGCGAGGATAGAGTCTCTATCTCCTGAGTATCAGGTAGGATAGTCCCTTTCAAGGCCTGTTTGGCCCGAATCATGTAATCTTTTAATCTGGGCTTGTACGATTGTAGCAATGAAGTCCAAAGATTCTGTTTGGTAGAAGTGGCGACAGGATCTAAACAGGCCGTTGTCAGCTCACAACGTGCAAATCGGGAAGACGTGACAGACCTGAGGAACCAAGCATAGAGATATCTCGGAGGCTAGATGCTATGGTTTCCAGCATGCGGAGAGTTACATCCCCTTCCTTGAAGCCATTATTTCTTGCCACAAGAATATCGACTCGATCTGGCCACTCGATCATCAGAGATGAAGAGACATGAAGGCCTCCTTTCTCATTCGCAATGAGCTCAGATAGTCTATCAAGAAAGGCCCTCTTTAGTTTTCTCTCATCGAACAACGGGAATTCGTTCGCATTGACGGAATCAGCGTCGTCTAGCTTATCTAACTCAGTCTCTTCATTAGGCATTTCCGAAAAGCTCGAAGCTTCCTCAATCTGGCCGCCATTTTTTAGCCGTAAGAGTTTGGCATAGGCTTCGAATCGAGGCTTGTCTAGTCCCTTATGCCCCAGGGACACGATAAGCTCATCTTTGGATATTATTTGTGAATTAGAAGTAAAGATATTAATATGTCAATTTAGTCCATATGGTTTGGAATCGGGGCCTGATGCCGCCAAATAAGGTGCGGGGTCACAGGTATTATGATTTGTTTGCTTCATTGGTAGGGAGCAGCTATTTGGCACATCATTTTGGTTATTTGGTACACCACTGTTCAATAAGTACCTATATGTAGGCTGTATAGTATAGAAGCATTGATGTATAGAAGCACTGCTTCGATAATCAGTATATAAAACTAAAACAGAAATTAAGACGATTTGATACTCTTTCACTATTTGATCATGTGGCAGGCTAGCGGTTAAAGTTCATCATAAACGTTACTATTTCATTGGGTATATATATATCTCATTATCCTACCATTCCCCATCCATCAGTAACGGCATCGTAATATTTACTATTGGTGGAAATTTTTCCCATCAATTTATGCCTTGGAAACTACAGGAGAGCCGGATCCTGAGGTGGCATTGGCCAGAGTTGACTTCTTGACGAGGCGCAGGCCGCCAACCAGAATGATGAGGGCCTCAATGCCAAGGATGACACCCAGGGTGACGAGAGCACCGATGACACCAGCAACGGGCTTGGTGATGTTGCTGTTGTCAGAAGACTTGGCAGTTGAAGCGCTGGCGGTAGTGTTGGAGGCACAGGTTCCGTCAGTGTTGCCGCAGGTAGTGCACCATTCAGTGGTGTTGGAGACAGCAAACTTGTTGATGCCAGTCTTGAAGTCGTTCCAGCTAAGGGTCGTCTCCTTCTGGCCGAACAAGGGGTAGGCCTTGAGGCCGCCGTTCTCGGCAGCAGTGCCGTTGGACCAGAGGAAGCGGACAGTAAGGTCATCCTCGGAGAGCTGAGTGGCGCTGGGGGCGACAAGCTCGAGTACCATTGCGGAGGCGTAGTTGCAGATGCCGTAGAAGTCATTAGAAGCAGCTTGCAGCTGAGCAAGACCGAAGAAGGACATGAAGGCGCCATAAGCGCCAAACTGGATGTTGAACTTGGGGACAGCCTTGCCGTCGGCGATGCCCTGGAGAGCAGTCACGATCTGGCCCGCAAGAACGGAGCCGGCAATGGCGCGGGTGGTATCACTGCTGTTATAAGCGAGGTTCCACTCATGGGTAGAGGCGTAGTCATAGAGGTTAGCAAGGGTGGGTTTGGTGAGGAGATTGTCCGAAGGAATTGAGGAGTTGTGAATTGTGGCGACATTGATGTAGTCAAAGACTGGGAGAAAGAATAGTGTTAGCCAATTGGAAAATTCAAACCGTGTCAGTCTAGAAAGAATTCAAACGTACTGGTGTAGCCATTCTTGAAGGTGGCCGTGCTGGAGTTGAAGGTGGTGTTAATAACAGGCAGCAGGCCCTGGTAAAAGTCCTTTGTCGCGTTGAAGGTGCTGAGATACTCGGGACTCAAGAAGTAGTTGTTTGAGCTGACGACAGCATTGTTGCAGCCACTGCTGCCTTGAAGCCAGGCGCTGGCCTCCGAGTTGGACGAACTGGCAGAGGTGACGGTGTTGACGGGGATGTACTGAGATCCGTTAAGAGGAGCTGTGACGACAGTGCCATTGGCAAGCTTGGTGGAAGCGGCAGCCTTGTTCGCGGGATACAAGCCCTGCGCAAAGACTCCCGCCGAGCTCTGCAGGACATTGTCCACCGGGGCCGTGATGGCAAGCTGGGAGAGAACAACCTTGTCGACGCTGATGTTGGCGATTTGCAGAGAGGCCTTGTCGTCGATGTAGCGTTGACGGAAATATTCAGCTGAGCTGGCCACCTGGTCGGCGCCCAGAGGAGTCAGGCTGACGGGATTCCATGACTTGGACGTGCGGTCTCCGTGACGGTGGAAGATGTACACGCCGAGAACCTGCTCAGCGGCGGTTGGTGCAACGGCAGCAGCCGAGAGGGCGAAGAGGAGCTTGGACTGCATGGTGATGATGATGTTGCTGGATCTCAGGAAGAGCTCAGCTCACAATCTCTCTGGAGGGAGGGGCTCTGGACTATATTAAGAGAGCTACCACAGAAGAGCTAGAAGCACAGGGCGCGCGCGGGGACATGCCATGACATATATATACATAATGGATTGTCTGCCAGTTGCAGACTACATCCTACATACCTACATAGGAACCGTACTCCATCTTACAAGCATGGGCCGATATGGTCGGTTCCTAGCTGGGCATGTTTGAGCGAGCTGTTTGCAGAACAAGCTCTGCTAGATCCAACTAGCTCGGGAACTTTTCACCAGGGCCTGCAACTTTGGGATATCTTTGCGGAGACCGGGCCAAGGTGGAGAGCTGGCCAGAGCGAATTGCAGCCCTGCGACGGCACAAAAAGTGGCGTCCGCGATTGCAGATGCCCCGCCGAAGGAGGAGAGGGCTGCAGCCATTTACTCTCCATCTGGGCTATAACATAACAGGATGTGTACAGTAGAAATCGGCTGCCTCGCGTAGAAGCGGGTGGGGTGAGGTGAGAAGCCTAGAAAAAAAGATCGACGGCGCCTTGAAGGAACATGGAAGCCTTTTTCCACAGCTGAGGCTTTGGCGATGTCGGTGGTGTCAGTACTTGGTGTTCTAAACTCAATTCGTTCGTTCCCTTATCTACAGCTATCAAACATTTATCCATTACCTTGTGGGACTTGAGATAAACAAACACTGGCCGCGGAAGTGTCAAAACCAAAGCATTAAACCACTGCTGACTTCTTCTTTATCTCGTCGTGCCCATCCACCGCAGAAGCGGCCTAAACCCATAGAGAAACTCCTCCGCTCTCGTCACCCGTAAAATTCTACCCCGACGATAAGATGTAACCCAGCGCCACCACCACGACGGAATACAACGCACCATTGCAGCACAAACCACCCAAGACTTCCCCCGCCCGGAGATACTCCCGCGACACTATTGGGCGGCTAAGAAACTCAAGCAGTGCTTTAGGTTAGCAATCGCGGGCATCGTGCCGACAACCGCCAGCTTCCGCCGAGTGGGTTTGGCCGCTTCTGGAGGGCGAGGCTCGCCAAAGGGCAATTGGCCCGAAAGGAGGACGGCTCGTAGCGGTGGCTTGCAATGGGCTGTGGCGATTGGGAAGAAGAACGAAGCTACCTGGCGCCACAGCGCAGGAATATCGGCGCGACGAAACGAGAACGCCTACTACGTGCTTTGGGCATCAGCGATGAGGGCAGTAGTGCATATGTACTTGTAGAGCTTCTAGATGGCGGCGGAAAAGATCCGTTGGCGTCGCCACTGGAAAGGCGAGACCAGTTGGGCTTTTTGTTACGCCATCTGTGCGCCCTCTTCATGCCGGCCCCATGCTATTCGGTCGCTCCTAGAGTTACCTTTCAATTCCTTCGTGTCCCTGTTTTTTGTTGACCATCTCTTGATCGAAACACGAGCATGGAGTAGCCACTATGCTATCAGCTATATCCCAGCAAGCCCAGTAATTGCCGCTTGGCCGATTGCTTAAACGGGCGTTAAAATCTAGCGGATTTAAAATCTAGCGGAGACAAATTACTGGGCAACACACTATGCTGCGTTATTAGCTAACATGATTCCTCAGCTCAGCTGTGCTGACCATCTCCGAGGGCAGCTCGGATCCGCAGCAATGCATGTCGCCTAAAAGATTGCCTGTAATGCGGCATGGCCTGCGGCGAAATCAGCTTCTTATTCTTACACGTGCCATTACAGGCTGCCGAGGCTGGACTTATACCGTAGTAGTATGGCCTATCTTGGCGCATTACTGGTTATAGAGAATTGATGTACATGAAGGATTGCGCCTCAAACGCCCTCTTCCATAAAGGAAACAGGCTTGGAAAGACTTGATATATTCGTCTAACTTGTATATATGCCATTAAACAATGCGCTCCGGAAATACCAATAGTAGCTTGATCGCTGTGCCCTCTTCAACTCCAGTGCCAAAGCAGGAGCAAGATACGCAACATGTCCAAAATAAGGCTCCTTCTCGCCCTATTTCAACCTCTGTCCCTCCTCTTCTCCTAAGCATGTCATAATTCTTTCTTCTCTTGCCATGACCTTCTCAAAGCTTAGACTTATCCTTCTTTCCTCCCTTTAAGCCTTCGGACGTTTGGCCCGTGACGAGGAAATCAGGATATCGAACATCCATATCCACACCAACAGTATAGGCACCCTGCCGTCTCCATGATCCACCGTCAACAGGAATGATCTGGCCGTTGACGTAGCTTCCAGCATCGCTAAACAGGAACACGGTCGCATCTGCAATATCCTTTACGGTGCCGAATCGACCAGAAGGAACCGTCTTTGTGAACGCTTCAATCTCCTTGGGGTTGCTGCTCGCCAGACGAGCCATACCCTCGGTATCGGCAATGGGGCCCGGGGCGACGACATTGGCAATGACACCGCGAGGGCCGTACTCGAGCGCGACGCTGGCTACTAGGGAGTCGACGGAGGCTTTGGCGGCCGCAACGTGGGCTTGGTAGGGCATACCGGTGTAGTGGAAGGTTGCGGAGACGGCCATGAAGCGAGGGGTCGAGCTGCGGAGGAGGTGAGGAATGGTGGCCTTGATGGTGTTGTAGGTGCCGAGGACATCGATGTCCATGACGGTCTTGAAAGCGTTGGAGCTGATGCCGTCGATCGGGGCGACAAAGTTACCTGCTGCGCCAGCACTGCGACTGTCAGTAACATGTAGGGCATGTGAATGGCGACAACTCACATCACAAAGTCAATGCCTCCAAGCTCCTTGACACACTGCGCCGCCGCGCCTTCGAGACTCTCAATCTGCAATCGGGCACCGTCAGCACTGAAGGCTCATCCCGCCAGTCAGCAGTGCCATCTTACCTTGCGCACGTCGCATCCTCCAAGGCCAATGACCTTGGCGCCTGGCCGAGCGGTCGCGATATCTTTGGCTGCGGCCTCTGTCTTCTGGACATTTCGGCCTAGGATAAACGCATTCGCGCCGAGTCGAACCAATGCTCTGGTCTGCATGCTGCAGATGGTTCCCGCGCCGCCGGTGACGAATACGACCTTGCCCTCTGCCAACAATCAGCCATTAGCCACGCTTCCCCAGCCATCTCCCAAACAAGAGAGTCTCTAAAAGGGGTAGAGTATGCTCACTAAAGATGTCGTCTCGCCATACGGCGCTCAGGTATTTGGATTCGGGGACGGACATGATTGCGACGCGATTGTGCTGATAGCGGTAGTAGTGGAAGAAAGAAGACGGAAGGAGTCTGAGCAGATGGTTTGGACAGAAGGATCAGAGGCAGAAGGACTGCTATTTGTCTATTCGTGTCCTGTCGGCTCTGCCGGATATCATTCAACGTGAATCGAGGAGTAAATGGCTTCTGCGTCCCAACAAACTGGAAGGAAACTCGAAGGATCCTGGATTACATATTTCCCGATTGGGTGATCGAGCCTCGGCACGACTGTGGGGTGTACCGTCCACGGTCGGTTAAGAATTGCCCGCGGGAATCGACTCATAGTACGCGGTAGAATCTGGGGTAACTCCAGAAATGCCACGGGAAAAAAGAGACTTGTTTTCCATTGCTGCTGGGTGGTTGATGATGATTAGTGTTGAGTAGCAGGTGTTTGTTGTTTGTGCTATCGCATGCATGTGATAGCGATGCTTAATAATCTTCAGAGTGGATGCTTGGATGCCGTTCGTGAACTTAATCTGTACTCAATCTCTGATGATTTAATATTTCTATTCTTAAAGTTATTTCTTGATTTAGAAGAAAAAAAGAAGAAGAAAACAACTTCCAAAAATGTAAATATTACAATCCTCTTGGTCGCATGTAAATACAACAGCGGCGAGTGTGGCAAGAGTGCTCTGTTTCCTCGCTGCACTTACAGCAGCTATATGCACCGATGTTAGTACTGTAAGACATCTTTGGGACTGTAATCTACCAACGATAAAACCGGTTCGCCACGATGACGACTGCTTGGTCGAAAACAGATCACTGTGAGCGTGAAATTTAAAAGCTAAGCATTATATAAAAACAATTTCCAATGGCATATTCCTAGCCTCTTTCCACAAATTCATGTACATATACGCTAGGTGTCACTCACATCATTCACCACTCCGCCTGCCAACACACTGCGAGCTCACCTGATCTTAATCGCATGCTGTGTAACGACCTATGTGCTCAGGCATGAGGACCCTGGAAGCCTCTGTTTGGCTGGTTGACATCAGTTGCAGTTAAATGTTTGGCCACCGGGGATCGCCCAGCGTCTGTTTCAAGCTCGCTGATCCATTTTTAGTAGATCTATGTCGCTATAATACTAGAGCTCTCCTTAGGCCATAAGACGGTTTGACCTTTGCCACTCACCATTCACGTACTAATTGACACGTACGTATTGGGAGCACCCAGCATCTACCTGCTCGCAGCCCAGCTAAAATGGTATAATGCCAATCGAATACCTAGCTCTCTACAGCTTAATTAATGCAGCATGAAGAGTGAGTAGGAAAAGTGAAGAGAAGAGCATCAAGGCCAACAAAAAGCTTCAACGTATCACAGCCCGCTGTCACAGCTATCACAGCGAAGCACAGGCCACCTCAGCAGTCCACTATAGCGCTGACTCGGCGTGCTATTCGCTAGCGGATAGCGGGCCCCAGTTCCGCGTCTCCGCATTCATCGAAACACCAAGCCTTACCTCGTCACCAATTAATTTCACCACCAACAGTCCCCTCTGCTGACGCCCAGCAAGCCTCGCAAATCGCCAACGAGCCAGCGCATCGCGTCTTTCACATGCCTACGTCGGGTTGAACAGCCGTCACCGCTAATTCGCCTTGCTCTGACCAATTTTTTCGACGCCAAGCTTGCGCCGCCCGCGCTGGGCCCGCCTCGAAGCAGGAAAACTTAAGGAGCTCTCGCCACAAGCCCTCGCGCTGGAGGACAGCTGAGAGAACAAGACAAACCCAGCCAGCGAATTGATCGCCGCCAGTGTCCAAACGATGCCAAACACCTCGGACCGAGCTGTGCGATTCTCGGGTGGCAGCGACGATGAAGCAGCGAGCATCGCCGTCATCCAGGACTTGAAGCAGCACGCCTTGGTCGACGACGAAGACTCGTCTCCCGAATCCAATGGCGTCGACCAGCACGCCATCGAACGTCAAGACGATATTGGGTCGCTCAACAGATATGCAAACGCCCCCAACAGCCTGACCGGATCGCTAAACTCGTTGCCACCCGGAACACACATCAATGGCGGCCCTCCTCCAAGGACTCAACGACTCAGCGGAGGTGAAGCGGACGCGTTGCAGGCTCAGCGACCCAAGGGCCCCATCAGAACACCTTCCAGTACATACAATCCCTCAAGCTCGCGAAAACCTGCCGCTGCACAGACGCAGCCGTCATTCTCCGAGGCCGGCCGCTCGTCATCGAAAACGAGATTACGGGGAGGCGACAGTCGATTCAAGGCGCAAGAACGAGCATACGTCCAAACACTACGACAAGGAGGCTATACAGGAGAATACTTTAGCCAGTATCAACAACCAAACGGAAATGATTCGGATTCGGATGGCGGTGGTGAAGGAGAGACGCCATCATCTGAAGGCCCATTCGAAGATCGCCTCGATCAAGAGACCATCATGTTTTACGGCAACGACGACATACAGCCAACAGATGAAGACATTGCAGTGCCCGAAAATCGGGAGCGGCTAGAGTGGCATGGCATGCTGGAGGCTGTGTTAACGGGAGATGTCGTTAAACAGGAAAAGAAGCGTCTTATCAATTCCACCGATACCACTGCCACCAAGGCTGCCTACAAATCGGAGCTGTGGTTTGAGCTCCGCTCTGAAGCCTGCGGGAGGCGTGTTCCAGTTCAGAGGCGCATCATAGATGAGGGCCGAGCGGCAGTGGACCGCCTACTGGACGAAGTCATTAACTTCCAAGTCAAAGGGACCATCGAAGCAGGAAAGCCCCCTCATGAGCAAGTCAAGGACATTGTCAAAAAGATTGAGAAATGCGAGACCCTATATCATTCTTGGTCTGCTCTTGTGGATGCGCATAGCACTGCCGAATCCCCCAAGTTTCTTGAAGCGTACGAGGCCATCATGTCCTGGTATAACACAAACGAAATGATCAACACGGAGCTCTCGATCCTGAAGAAGTGGGTTGGAAACGAAGATTTGGACTTTTCTCGCACCAAGCAGCGATCGCCCGCTGTTGATGGCATTACCAGCGACGAGGCATCGTTTCTCGACAAGCTCATGAAGGAGGACGGCCTGCAGTCGCTGTACAACGACAATGCCAAGGTGACGCTCAAGGGCGACTTGGTCCAGAGAGGAATGTTGCAGCCTATATCTACAGTCATTGAGAAAGCAAAGCAGACACTGATTCACAATTCGATACCGTTCCAAAAGCGACATTTGCCTCCGTATCTTGATGAGCTGCTGACCCTCATCAGCTTCCCGTCACGGCTTATCGAAGAGATTATCAGAACGCGCCTAGAGTATACCAAAAAGGTCAACGAGACGGCCCAGCAAAACCCATTGATGCAAAGCCAGATGATTTCCCAGTTTCAGCTCTTGTTGCAGTTTGCGATCAGGATAAAGAACGAGTACCTCAGCATCGAGAATCCGGAAGAAGGATGGGACCTGCCTCCATGCATTGACGATTCTTTTGATCAGGTCGTGTTGGAAGCTTTACAGTTTTACTTCAAGATGCTCAACTTGAAGCTCAGCGGGAATAAAAACACGTTCAAGGAAGCCGAGCTGTTGTTTCAGGAGTGGGATTTCGCCAACGAGATTGGCACGTCTCTCAACCGCGGTAATATCAAGGTCGCAGAGCAGTTTAGCTCACTGACTCTCAAGGCATTCAACCGTCTGAGCTCGACGTTTGACAGGGAGCTCCAAGTTAAGCCCGAAGAGAGCGCGGCAGATATGAGCAAGCGATACAAGGCAGCTCTGGACTCTGTGCGTGTCCGCCAGAGAATGCTTCAGCGCTTTTCCAGGATGCTAAGCGAAAACTATGAGCATGTCTGTGACTTTAACACCTCTCTGGAGCCAGGGACGACACAAATGCTCTATGATCACCTCGTGGCGTCGGGTCACTTCCAGGTGGACACGCGTGGCGTGCTGGAGACTACCGGCATCTACTTGCTGGCAAGTCCGGCGCTTAGAGATAGGCTATATGATATACAAGCAATGATGGCCATCACGGCCCAGGATCGATTCCCTCCCGATACTGGCGATGTGTATATTCTCCTGATCAGACCAGAGGGAGCGTTTATGTGGATTGGCGATACTGTGTCTATTCTGCTCAAAGAGCAGACTGTCGATCTAAAGCGCGGCCAAATTCGACTGTGTGCCACAGGCAGTCATTCCCTCTCCCAAGCGCGCAAGCTGTTCCTTGATGCCGCTGACATGCATCTCGACCTCGTGGGAGAGTCACGGTCCAATATTCACAAGGTGAACGCGAGACTGACTGAAATTCGTCGCGTGGCCTACAAACTCTCCGAAACGTTCATGGACAGTGTTGAGATTATCAGAAACCAGACACAGGGCAGAGATTGCCAAGAGCTCATCCAAACCTGCTTCATATTTGCTACGGAATTCGGTCAGCGCTCGCTCCTCTACATGGACAGCAACCGCCGACAAATGAACAATATCAAGCTGACCAAACTTGCCCTGGACTGGGTCGGTTTCATCTGCGATGACTGCATAGCGTCGGATCGAAGAACCTTTCGATGGGCTGTGACGGCTCTGGAATTTGCCATGTTCATGACCCGCGGGCGCCACATTTTGGGCCTCGGCGAGGAAGAGTACGAAAGAGTGCGTGCCAAGGTTGGAGGGTGCATGGCTGTCCTGATCTCGCACTTTGATATCATGGGGGCAAGATCCAACTTGGCTGCTCAGGCTGAGAGGGAGCGAATTGAGAATTTGGTGATTCAGTTTAAGAAGGATAAGAACAAGAATATGGATGACGATGAGGCCACTTGGGGTGTCATTCAGCAGCGAGTGGCTAAACTTGATCTGGTGGACGAGCTTCGGCAGGAAAAGGAGTCTGAACGACGAGCGCTGGGCCGCGTGCTCGAAACTAACAACGAGGCCGATCGTTCACTAGCATATCTATCAGCGTCGGCCACGAATGTCACAGTACGATGGCAGCAGGGCCAGTTTGTTGGCGGAGGCACTTTTGGCAACGTCTATGCCGCCATGAACCTGGACACTGGCCATCTCATGGCTGTCAAGGAGATTCGTCTCCAGGACCCGAAGCTGATCCCGACGATTGCAGAGTCGATTCGCGAGGAGATGCGAGTGCTGGAAGTCTTGGATCACCCCAACGTTGTGTCATATCACGGTATTGAAGTCCATCGAGACCGTGTTTACATCTTTATGGAGTTTTGCTCTGGAGGATCGCTTGCTAGTCTGCTCGAACACGGCCGTATTGAGGAAGAGGAGGTCATTATGGTGTATGCGCTTCAGCTACTGGAGGGCCTTGCCTACTTGCACGAGAGTGGTATTGCTCATAGAGACATTAAACCAGAGAGTGAGTTTCCCTTTAACCCAGTCAGAACCGAAACATGCTAACTGGTGATAGACATTCTTCTTGATCACAATGGCATTATCAAATATGTGGATTTCGGCGCCGCCAAGCTCATCGCTCGACAGGGCCGCACCATGGCAGCCGATCTGCACGCTACAAAGCCAAACAAATCCATGACTGGAACACCGATGTACATGTCGCCAGAAGTTATCAAGGGCGAGAATCCCGGTAAGGCCGGATCGGTGGATATCTGGTCGCTGGGATGCGTGATTCTTGAGATGGCAACGGGACGACGGCCATGGGCCAACTTGGACAATGAATGGGCCATCATGTATAACATTGCCCAAGGAAACCCGCCGCAACTCCCTTCGCCGGATCAACTTAGCCCCCAGGGCATCGACTTTCTCACCAAATGCTTTGCACGAGATCCTAAGCAGAGATCGTCGGCAATTGAACTGCTGCAGCACGAATGGATCATGACTATTAGAAACCAGGTAGTTGAACCGGCGACACCGAGCGATACTAGCGGATCGTCTCAGTCGCCGTTTGTGTCGGCCACCTCTACCAGAACGAGTATTGGGCCGGACGGCTTTTATTAGCCGCTGCTCTTTTTCCCTTTCACTTTTCTTTTCCTTTTGGTTCGTTTTTGGAGTGGAAATTTTGGCTTGGCTTTCTCTTCTTCTTTATTTACACATGACGGGATGCAATACACGACCCACGGAACAAATCAAGTACACAAGCGAGCATGAATAATATGGAGGACTCGAATGGATCTTTTACGATATTTATATGCTTTTTTCGGCTATTTTTAATTCTTTCACAGTGGCCTTACAATACGGGAGGGAGATTGATATTCTGCTTTTTACGATACCTTATACACAAAGATTGCATCAGGACGAGAGTCTGGAGTTGGCAAGTCATGTTTGATATATTTTTCACATGCAAGCGAAGTAGTATCGGGTGGTTACTGGTAATTGATACTGGAAATGAGAGAATTGGCGGATCTGATGAGTGGATGGATGTGAGGAAATTTGAGCAATATTTGAGCTATAATGTCTGCAGCTGAAAAGACTTATTACTTTCTTCTTAACTACGCAGATACATGTTGCAAACGTCAATTAACAGATACGCCCAGAATTGAATACTGTTGTTTTACTGCGTTTCGGCTAGCGAAGGGATCTATTAGAGCTGAGCTGAGACTGGGGGGAACTGATTTGCTAAAGTATGCTGAGCGGGAATACAGAGTACGTAATATGTAATATGGACCCAGAAGCTTACTTGCTGGAACCTGCTAGAGACTTGTACAGACGATTACTGCCGGAATATACGCTCCACCACTCTGCGTTATCACGTAGTGCCAAGCATCCAGTAAATCTTATCTCGTATAATCAAGCAGACACCTGTTGTGTAAGAATTATATAAGAAAAGTCCCTGATAGGGGGGGGGGGGGGGGGGGGGGGGGGGGGGGGGGGGGGGGGCGGGGGGGGGGGGGGGGGGGGGGGGGGGGGCGCGCA